>NC_133658.1:885033476-885248476 GCF_037893015.1 Macrotis lagotis
TGTCATGTTTGCAAGCAGCAGAGGAGCCAGCAGAGAGGAGAGATTAAAGATTAAAAAGGGAGGGAGGGGCGGCTAGGTGGCACAGTGGAAAAAGCACCAGCCCTGGAGTCAGGAGTACCTGGGGTTCAAATCCAGTCTCAGACATTTAATAATTACCTAGCTGTGTGGCCTTGGGCAAGCCACTTAACCCCATCTGCCTTGCAAAAACCTTAAAAGAGAGGGGGGGGGGAAACATTTGTGGGGGCAATCTTACCCTACCATGGAAATGGAAGAAATTGAGATTAAGTATACATGTAAGCTAATCTTGACAAGAAGGAACTCTGTCAAAGCATAAAAAAAACTATAATCAAATAAAGAAATTTCAGAATTTTTGATCCTAGAAAAAGCCCATTGAGTCTCAGTTTCCTTATCTACAAAAGTACATGATAATACCTATAGTACCTACATTATAAGGTTGTGGTAAAGAATTGTGAAGTTTGATGTGATAATATATGGAAAGTACTTGGAAAATTTTTAAATATTCATCCTTTCACTCTGTGGATTCAATAAGCATTTATTAATGTTGCCGATTGTTCGTTTATCTGCCTGAAAGAATCACTCCAACCCAGGAATGCCGGTGCAAAAGCAAATGGAGATTTATTAAAGAAATGACAACACAAAAGAAAGTAGTAGGAAAGTTAAGCAGAGGTTAAGGGAAGGCCAGACCCGCTACCAAGGCTCAGTAGAAGTCTGGAAAGGGCGGGGAGAGACAGAGACAGAGACAGAGACAAAGACAGAGACAGAGGGACAGAGAGAGAAGAGAGAGAGACAAAGACAGAAAGAGACAGAGAAACAGAGACAGAGATAGAGAGAGAGAGACAGACAGACAGAGACAGAGACAGAGAGACAGAGACAGAAAGAGACAGATAAACAGAGAGAGAAAGAGAGACAGAGACAGAAAGAGACAGAGAAACAGAGACAGAGATAGAGAGACAGAGACAGACAGAGACAGAGGGACAGAGAGAGACAGAAAGAGAGAAAGAGACAGATAAACAGAGAGAGAAAGATATAGAGACAAAGACAGAAAGAGACAGAGAAACAGAGACAGATAGAGAGAGAGAGAGAGAGGTAGGCAGGCCACATGGTGAAGCCCATGGAGCTCCACATGGTTTAAGGAAAAGCCAGAGGAAGGCCCAGCCTTCTTTATGGGAGGCAGAAGAAGTAAGAAGTCCAAAGGGCTGGTGCTTTCTGTTAAATACTCCCCCATTGTAGGCTGGACATAGGGTGGTGCTTGGAGAGTAGTTTTTCACCTTGGAGTCAGGTAACCCCCACATATTGGTCAAACCAGGCAAACCACATACTGGTCCTTCCTGTCCTTTCAACACATCATTTCTTGCCCACCAGTGTCTACAGCCAAAATTAGGCGAAGGGGAAAATGGGGAATAAGAAATAAACAGTAGGGTCAAGGAGAGACAGGATACAATCAACAGTGTCCAAGAGAGGCAGAATCTCAGGAGCAGGAACCTCCACCCATTTAATAGATTTTGTTTCTATCATGTTCACAATTCTCTACATCACTAAGGATCAGGGAGACAGAAAGAGGCAAAAGACAATCCCTGCCTTTATGGAGCTAACAATCTAATCTATAAAGTAGCATATAAATTTCAGTTATTATTATTATTATTATCATGATATCATGGTTGTCTTCAAGAACAAAGGACAAGCAACAGCAATCAATGGAGCCAGAAGAAAAAAAAAGTGAGTCTCCTTGGAGCAAATAAATGAGTAGCTAGAGTGACTATACCAAGTGTCCAATGGCAACATTTCACGGGAACACTGGGTCATCTTAATATTGAAACTGCAAAAAGAGCAGCAAGAATGTGATTAAAGCCCGTCTATTTAAATGAGCTATTGATAGAAAAAACGTGGAAAGGAATTAAAATTGAATATGACAGACCATTTTGCAAAGAATTTTAACCGATGTAAATCAATTGCCACAAAAAAGATCAAGCAGCATAGAAAGCACTTTATTTCACAAACAACTGATCTCCTTGCCAAGTGAAATGATGTGGCAATGAGGAGATATAAGGATATAAGCTCATTTGTAAAATCTCATAGAAGATAGTGGAGATTATGAGCATTAAGGTCTCATAAAATAGTAAGAAGCCAGTATAGGGAGAAGCAAGTTTACATAAGGTTTAGTGAGAAGCCCTACTTAAGCCAGGGCATCTTGAAGGCATTAAAGGATGAAATGAAAGGAGGGGGAAAAAATAGCATGAAAAGAGAAAAGATTTGTAAAGGTTTCTAGGGCTTTTTTCTTCATCAGAGTAGAGGGATCATACACAGACTGATATCTTAGTCACCAATGAGGAAGTAGAAATGTCAATAGAGAAAAAAAGATGGGAACAGCTACACTCTATCTATTAGGCATGGTGGAAGTCTGTGTTGTCTGTGTTAGAGGTGACAGAATTGTAAGGGCATTGAAGGATCAATCCACAAGATATCTAAAAGGAGAGTCCTCCTACACCTCACTCCTCAATATGAACTCTTCAATTCATTGACACTGGCCTCCTGGCTATTTTACTAACAAAACACTCTGTCTCTTTGTTCTGAGTACTTTCTGTGGCTCTCACTCATGCCTGCAATGTTGTCCTGCCTCATTTCTGCCCTACTGAGCAACCTGGCTTCCTTTTAAATTCTAAATAAAATCCCTTTTTGTTTCTAATCCTAGTACCTGCCCTCTGTGTATTATTTCCTTTGTATTCTCTGTTGTGCTCATTTAGTATTTATTTGTTTGCATATTGTCTCCCCCATTAGATTATATATGTAAAGACATAAGTAAAGTCAATACTATATATAATATCTACATATAAATACTATATATATAAAATATATACATAAATAATAATATACACACATATATGAGCATATATAAACTATATGCCATGGCCACAAAGGAAGAAGTCCCTGGCAACTACACCAATGTTCAAAACTGATTTTCAGCAGCGTGATGAACCCAGTCCTGACAGTTTGCATAAGTCATCTATTATGAAGAGGACAGTGCAGAGCTAAGGTGAAATATGGAATGTCCATGTAGTAAATCCATAATTTCTTTTATGTTCTAAAGAGATTTTAATGGCAACCTCCTGAGAACAGATAGAAGTTATTACTACTACTTATTAAAATCTTTCTGTCAATGCAAGCTATAAGGGATTTTTCTGTTTAACATTTCTTTTGGAAGAAATATATATATCCTGTTTCATATTGTTCATGAAGTACCACTCTATCACTATTCCCCTTTGGGGAGACCCTAAATAGCAATTAATCCTAACCTTTAAGCAATTTTTCCCTAAGGCATTAGATTGGGGAAAGCTTAAGGACCAAACGACAAGGAGAAAAGAAAGACTAAGCCCTCTCCTTAGATGCTAGTCACTCCCAGGACTGAACCTGGTCTGAAATGTGTGCTTTTCAGAATTTCAGAAATCAAACCCTCAGGATGCCCATTATTTGGGGAATGACTGAACAAACTATGTATGAATGTGATGGAGTACTACTGTTCTGTTAGAAATCATGAGCAAAAGGCAACTAAGTGGTGCAGTGGGTAGAGCACCACCCCTAGAGTCAGGAGGACTTGAGTTCAAGTCCAACCTCAGAGCCTTGATAATTACCTAGTTGTGTAACCTTGGGCAAGTCACTTAACCCTGTAATTTTTTAAAAAATTATATTTAAAAGAAAATCATCTTGGCATGTAATTGAAAAAATAAAATATTAATAAAAAAGAAATGGAGACCTCAGTGGAAAAAGAAGGGAAACATGCCCCTGACTCACTTCATGCACTGGGTCCACCCACAGTTATTATTATTTCATGTATATTTTACATTCTCTTTGTCTTTGCCACCTGCTATTTATCCATTTCACCACTGGGAAGACTTAAGGGGAAGTAGAAAAAAGTGAAATTCCAATTTCTAGAGGATTTCTAGGGAAAGAAATGCCACGAAGTTTGTACACTGGTAAGTTTGAGTTGTTCGTGTTACTCTTATCCCCTTTAAACCACAGGCAACTGAGAATTGGCTCTACTTCTTAAGGTGATGATTTCCATTTTATTAGCACCTTTGGTCAAGTCTATATCATGAGTCAATGAGAAAGTTAAAAGCCATGGGAGACTACATTTGCCATCAGCATGCTCAACAAAGGTGCAATTTAAGATCTATCCAGTATTTACCATCCATCATATTATTTGATTGTAATTCAATAGCCCTAAAAGATAGCTGCTATTATCACTTTACAGATGAAAAAACTGAGTCTTGCCCAGAGTCACATACTAGTAAGCATCAGAGGTGACATTCGAGTCTATTTTTCTCTTGATTAAGGCAAAAAAAAAAGGTTCTTTCCATTGGACCATTCTTTCTCCCGCTTCTGCTGTGGCTTATACAACAATGCTCTTACATGAATCCTAGAAGGATTATCTGAAATATTGTTTCTGGTGTTTGATCTTTACCAGAGAAAGAAATGAGAATTTTGTTCTTTTTGACTCTAGAAAAATATCAGATCTCTTTTTAAAGCATTTTGAGCTCCTCAGACACAGTAGCTGTACAATATAAGATGTTGTTAATGTCAACATAAATTCTGTCAATGGCTTTTCCTACTGACAACCAGAAATCAGTAAAATCAGAAGATGAGTTGGAAAAAATTGTCAAAGATGGAGTTAAAATGTGAGCTGAAGGTGGTGGGGCAGACATATTAAGGAGGCAACAAGAGCGAAATGACTTAAAGACTAGGCTTTGGAGTCAGGAAGTCTTAGGTTTGGGCCATGTTTCTGATACACATTAGCTGTGAGACCCTGGACAAGTTCCTTTACCATTCTTTGCCTCAGTTTCCTAATCTGTAAAATAAGGATTATAGCTGTGCCCAAGAAGGGAGTAATGGAAAGAAACAAGAAGAAAAGAAAAGGTATCAGGGTTCTGAAGTATCTGAGGCAGGAGCTGCCTTGGTCATATGTCCTTACATTATTTTATTCCAAATAAGAATAAGTGAACACCCCTTTAGTATCAACTGTGGCTTGGAGAGTTAGTGATGACTGTCTTTGCCTGGATGAAGGAGAGTTTTCCTTTTCCTGTTTCCATTTTCATTTTGTTTTTTGTTCTTTAATAAATGTCTATGATTATGTACCCTATGTCTAAATCTATGACTTCTGAAGTTGAAGTACCCAAAGTGTATGGGGGAAGAGCAGAGCAGAAACAAAACTATAAATGTAAATTCCATATTCTAAAATTGTATGACTACTTCATCTCCTAATCTAGACAGTATCAACGAAGGATTAAAAATAGCTTTTGAATCAATCACAAAAGAGAACCCCTAAATTGCTTGGGAGTTTTCAGACTTGAGTGTCTTCTAGTGGCCAGTATTGGCATTGCCTCCAGTGACCACAGGGAAGAATAGCTGCTCCATCCCCTCCTGGTGACTAACTCAAATTTTACATGAAGTTCATCTTAATCTCTTATCTAGATCTTTTTAAATAGTATTTTATTTTTCCTATTACAAAATAAGATAGTTTTAAACATTCATTATTATTAAGATTTTAAATTCCAAATTTTCTTCCTCTTCCTCTCTTCTGATATAGGTTTATATGTGTCCTTAGCTAAATATTAATTTTTTGTGCTAGGGCATAAGAGTCAAAATTCCAAATAGATATCACACAGATATTCCCTTCCATATGTGTTATTGTTGTGAAGAATTGATTCATGTAATTTTTAGAGTCTATATTCTGCCGAGTATTCTGTCTAGAACTTTGGTACAATCTTCAGTCCATTTAGGGGCCATTGCCCCTCCATACTTCCCTTTTCAAGTCTTACCGGAATGACCATTGTTGATCATCTGGAACTCTCCTTCCTGAAAGTCATAACCACTCAATTTTAGAGGTTTCAGAAATGGGTTCACCCATACGTCATTTGTCTTGATGTTGATGGGAGACTGTTTCTCTCCTGCACAAGTTGGAAAGTCTTTAGACCAGGCAGCTCTATCTTGGCTTCCTTTTTCTAGATGGGGGAAAAAAGGAAATAATAATAATACTACAATGAAACTGTGATGAAGGAATTGGCCCAGGTTGGGAGGGAATCAAGAGAAGGTTTTATGCTGTTCCTATTTTTTGTTGAGTCGTCTTTCATTTGTGTCTGATTATGACTTCATTTGGGTTTTCTTAGCAAAGATACAGGAGTCATTTTTCAGCTCATTTAAAAGATGAGGAAACAGAGGCAAACAAAAAAAATTAAGTGACTTGTCAAAGGTCACACAGCTATAACAAGTGTCTAAGATCAGATATGAATTCAGGAAGATGAGTCTTTCTGACTCCAGACCCAGTATGCTATCCACTATCTAGCTGCCCCTACCTTATAGAAACTATTGGCATCCATCTACAAGATCTAGGTGACCTAGTGAAAAGAATCCTGGATCTGGAATCAGGAAGATATGAGTTCAAATTCAGATGCAGACACTTATTAGCTATGTGAACCTGAATAAGTTATTTTACCTCTGTCTGCCTCAGTTTCCTCAACTGTAAAATAGGAATAGTAACAGTGCCTATTTCACAAGATTGTTATGAGTATCAAATGAAATAATATCTGTAAAGGATTTAGTTGCAAAACAAATGCTTGCTTCTTTCCTATTATGTGTGATTTAAACCCAAGTCTTCCTGACTCTAGCTCTCACATTTTAGTTATCATACCTTCTTACCTCTCTGAAGAGTGGTGTAGAATCAAAGTCTGGTATTCTCTAAAAGATCTCAATCTGGCCCTGATGACCTCCTTCTAGAGAAAATCAGTATCTCAGAACTCCATAAGTTCAAATCTAGCCTCAGTCACTTCCTATCTCTATGAATCTGGACAAGTCCCTTAACCCCTGTTTCCCCTCAGTTTCTTCACCTATAAAATGGGCGAGAGAAGTAAATGGCAAACCCACTTCAGCATCTCTGTCAAGAAAACCACAAGTGAGAAAAAGGGAAAAAAAATTTTCAAATCCAAATGGAGTCAAAAGAGTAGGACATGATAGAAAAATAACTGAATATGGGCAGCTAGGTGGTGCAGTGGACAGAGCACCAGCCCTGGAGTCAGGAGGAACCTGAGTTCAAATCTGACCTCAGATACTTGATAATTACCTAGCTGTGTGGCCTTGGGCAAGCCACTTAACCCCATTTGCCTTGCAAAAACCTAAAAAAAAATTAAAAAAAATAACTGAGTAGCAACAGTAAAAGGGGCAACATAAAGAGAGGAGCAGAGACCCTCTCCTGGCTACCATTCCCCCCTATGTATTATCTCTCCCAATAAGAAAGATTTTTATTTTTTTGTTTTTGTTTTTGTCTTTTGGTCATGGTTTTCACCATGACATCATGGTGAATAAGTACATGAATTGGATTTGAGTGACAGGGGCTGAGCTAAGTCACTAGCCTCACTTTCTTCTCCAGAACCACCTGAGTTCACTGGCCAGATAAGGATCTCCAGGTACACAAGAAAGAGAAGTAAATAATTATAGTAGTCTACAGTTTGACAAACCTAAAGACTCCTGCTTCTAAGATAAGAACTCACTATTTGACAAAATATGCGGGGGCGGCGGGGAATGAAAAAATAGCAGAAAAAGGCAGAAATTAGGTAAAGACCAGCATAGAATACCAATATAAGGTCAAAATGAGTACATGATCCCTCTTTTAAAAATGAGCTCCCTTGACAGGGGATGTGTTTGCCTTTCTTTGGGTTTCCAGAGCTTAGCACAGTACCTAACAAATAGTGGGTATTTAATAAATGATGGTCCATTAACTGAGATCAAACCCAAAAATCAAAGCTAGCCCATTCCAGACTAAAAGAACCTCCCACTATTTGGACCCCTAGAGAAAGTGAACATTACCTGGGTAAGTCCAGCTGTGTCCACTGGTATTTCCCTCAGTGTGGACCGTGAGGAGCAGAGCAAGCAGGGCCACTGATGTCCTCATGGTACAGCGGAGTCTGAAAGAAGAACCAAAACCAGTAGCAGCTAATTTCAAGGTACAGCTAAAGAGCTCTCTCTCAGTTTCCAAAGACACGGTTTGCCAAATGTAAGAGTGTGGAAAATGCCATTGTTTTGGATGGTCTCCACATCCTGGCTCTCTTTGCTTTGGGTTCTTTTCCTGTCCTATGCCTGCCTCAATTACAAAGTCTTCACTGTGTGGCTTTTAAAGGGACTTTTGATAATATTAGGCTGTTTAGCAATCACCCTGATGCCTCCTGAGAAGACAAGTCAAACATCCATCTCAGCCTCCCCAAAAAATATCAGATGAGAAAGGTACATTGTGGTAATGATGTTATTGTTTTAAATGGGTTGTTGCAAAGGGTAAAACAGGACAGGCTGAACTAAATGATCATATATACATTCTGACCTTTAAAAGAAAAGTTTTTACTGATTAGAGATTACTGATTATGTCACTTCTTTTTTTTTGGTAAGCCAAACGGGGTTAAGTGGCTTGCCCCAGGCCACACAGCTAGGTAATTATTAAGTGTCTGCGACTGGATTTGAACCCAGGTACTCCTGACTCCAGGGCTGGTGCTTATCCACTACGTCACCTAGCCTCCCCTATGTCACTTCTTTTTAATAATTATTTTTATTTCAAAAAAGTTTCCCAATTCCATGTAAAAAAATAACATTCATTTTTAAAAGATTTTATTTATTTGAGTTTTACAATTTCCCCCACTCCCCAGAGATGGCAATCTGCTAGTCTTTACATTTCACATTCATTTTTAAAATTTTTGAATTTCTCACCCCTTGTCCTCACTTCCTCTTTGAAAAGGCAAGCTATTTGCTATGGATTAGACATATGTGGGGATGCAAAACACATTTCCATATCAGCTGTGTTGCAAAACACAAACAAAACAATGAAAAATAAAAAAGTGAAGAAAATATGCTTCACTCCAGAGTTCATCAGTTCTCTCTCTCTAGAGAGGGAGAGCATTTTCCCCCATAAATCCTTTGGAATTGCCTTGGATTATTCTCTTGATCAGTATAGTTAAGTCTTTCACAATTTTACTGTTACAAATGTCCTGCTGGTTCTATTCATTTCACTCTGTATCAGTTCATTTATGTCTTTTCAGGTTCTTTGGAAACCATCCTGCTTGTCACTTCTTATACTACAATAGTATTACATCACAATAATATACTACAACTTGTTCAACCACTCCCCAGTTCATGGGCATCCCCTCAATTTTCAGTCCTTTGCAAATACAAAAAGAGCTGCTATAAATATGTTTGTACAAATTGGTCCTTTCCCCTTTTCTTTCATTTCTTTGGGATACAGACCTATTAGTGTTTTTGCTGAGACAAAGGGTATGTGCAATTTTATAGCCCTTTGGGCATACTTCCAAATTGTTCTCCAGAATGAACCAATTCACAATTCCACCAACAATGCATTTGTATTCCAATTTTTCCTCATCACTTCCAGTATTTATCATTTTCCTTTTCTGTCACATTAACCAAAGTAATAGGTGTGAGGTGGTATCTCAGAGTTGTTTTAACCTGCATTCTCTAATCAGTAAAAGTTTTTCTTTAAAAGGCCTGAAAGTATAAATAACTATGTACCCAGCCTGTCCAGTTCTACCCTTTGTGTTGAGAGCTGCTGGGGTAAGTCTGGATGAAAGGTCAGTTTATGACTTAAAAACCCAGGCTTGGGTGACCCTTGAGCTGAAGGCTCTCCATGGAATTCTGCTGTGATAACATAACTGTATCATCCATGACTTCACTTGTGTGATAGCCCTGTACCTGAACTTCTTGACCTGGGTTACATTCTGCTAGCTTACATCCTGCACAAGTTTGAGATACATCATTATTTTATCTCGTATGCTAATTTTGTGGTTTTCTGCTACAAAGAGCTGTCTGATACTGTGAATAAACAGCTGTACTAGTTGTTCTGCTAGCCTACCATTTCTCTCTTGTGCCAAACTAATCCCCCTGCTGGTGGGGAGGGGGAACACTATTACCTTTGCAACATCCTACTTAAAACAATAGTAAAATGGACCCTTCTCATCTGATCTTTCTTGGGGAGTCTGAGATAAGTATTTGACTTGTCTTCTCAGGACATTTTAATTAGCCATCAGAGTGATTGCTGATCATCCTAACATTATAAAACTCCCTTGAAAAGCCACACAGTAAAGGCTTTGTAATTGGGGCATGCACAAGACAGGGAAAGCACCCAAGACAAAGAGAACCAGGATGTGGAGACCATCCAAAACAATGACATTTTCCACATCCTTGCATCTGGCAAATGGGGTCTTAATAAACTGAAAGAACCCTTCAGCAATGTCCTGAAAACAACCCCCACATTCACATTACTCACATTTGACGTGCATCTGTTCTGGTATTACAGAATATGACACAAAATAGACAGTTTCATCCTTTGTGAAATTAAAGATTAGGACTATGATCCTTAGAGATCTACTTGGCCCCTGAAGGAAAACAGGGGTGATAATACATAAAGGCAAATGGGATCCTGAGATGAGAAAGAATTCCCTCATAATTAAAATTATCCCAAAGTGGGATGAGCTACTTTGGGAGGGTATTAGAGGTCTTCAAGAAGAGGATCTCTTCAAGTATGGTATAATGGGGATTCCTTCTGAATATGGGTTGATCTAGAATGCCTCTGACATCCTTTTAAGCACTCTAGGCTGTGATTCTGTGATTTCTTCCAGCTCTATATCTATAGTGTGATAGTTATCAATAACTTTCAACAGTGATCCACCTCCCCCAGAGCTCTATCTATACAGATATGAGGGACATCATTAGCTTCTTTTGAGCTCCTACTTTCCAGGGTCAAGTTCAAACTGAGGAAAACAAAAATCAAATAAATTAGGTTCCAAAGCCAATGACTGGCCACAGCACCATTGTAGATCCCAAGACAGGTGAACAGCATTGATATTCATCTCTATATTCAATTCCGTTCAAAAAATGCAACTACTAATTGTCAGTGATATAATGAATTGGAACCATGGTGAGCTCATGATGAGGTCATGCTCACTTTTGACATGAACTGGTGGGATGATCCTGGCTGAGTCATTCATGACCTCTTTGTGCTGTAGGTAACTCCATGTGGGAGGTAATGAGAGCCCAAGAGATTGGAGAAAAAGTGCCAAACTGCTCTGGTTGGCAGGAAGTTTCCTGTCTCTAGGAGGAACTGGGAATTCCCCATTCAATGAAATCAAAGGTTTAGTCTCCATTCTACCCCCTCAGTGCAAAACACTATTTTAGATGCTAGAAAATCAAAAATTAAACTAATTAGACAGTGCCTAAAAAGAACTCATTTTCTGAGAGAGTAGGGGTGAGTGAGGAACAACATGAATACAGGCAATTTGGCAAAGTAGATAGGGCACTTTATTTGAAATCAAGAAGCGTTGGGTTCAAATCCTGACTTAGACTTACTAGCTATGCAATTTGGCCAAAATTGTATCCTCTCTGCACCTCAGTTTCCTCAGTAAAATGAAGGGGTTGAGTTCAATGATTTCTAATGTCCCTTCCAGTTCTAGATTTGTAAACTTATGATTTGTAAACTTATATTAAAGGGTGGGGAGTTGATAGGGTAGGGGAAAGGAAAGAATCAGATAAAAAGCATGAGATGGCAAAATAAAGTGGAAGGGAAGGAAAGGAAGCCTTATAGAGGGAGAGGTAAAAAACAGCCTTAAAAAGAGATATGTTCTGAAAGTCAAAGAAGAAGAGGAACTACATTCCAGGTAAGAGGGATAACTTGTGCAAATATATGAAAGTAAGAAATGGTCTATCAGATTCAAATGTCAGCAAGTAGCAGAGTTTGACTGGATAATGAATTGATAAAGAACGACAAAAGAAGATTTAAGAAGTCTGGAGTCCAAAGGTAGAGAGGAGTAAAGAGCATGCAGTTTATCTGCAGTGCATACTAAAGATGTTTGAGCAGAGTGGTAATGTAGTCAAGTCTACATCTTAGGGAGACTATTTTTACAGGTGTGTAAAGGACGCATTCAGAGAGGGGTGAGGATGATGGAAAACCAATTAGGAGGCAATTATAAAATCATCCATGTGGGAGGTAATGAGAGCCCAGACTTTGGTGGTGACTGTGAAAAGAGAAAAGGGAACAGCTGTGAAAAATGTATGTGTGTGTGTGTGTGTGTATGTGTGTGTGTGTATACATATACCTATATATATATATATACACATACATACATATTTATTTGTATATATGTATGTATACGTCTGTATAGAAAGAAAGGAAGGAACAAAGGAAAGAAAGAAGAAACAAAGAAGGAGGAAAAGAGAGAGAGAAAGGAAGAAAAAGAAAAGAAGGAAAGCAGGAAGGAAGAAGAAAAGAGAAAATGAGAGGAAGGAAGAAAAGAAAAAAGAGAGAAAGGAAGATGGAAGGAAAAAAGAAAGGAAAGAAGAAAAAAGAAGAGTTAAGGAAAGAGAAAGAAAGAGGGAAAGAGAGGGGGAAAGTAGAAGAAAAAAGGAAGGAAGGGAGAAAGGAAGAAAGGAATAATGAAAGAAAAAAGAAAGAGAAAAGAAAGAAGGAAGGAAGAGGAAAAGAGAAAAAAGAGAGGAAGGAAGAAAAAAAGAGAGAGGAAGGAACCTGGAAGGAAAAACAAAGGAAGAAAAAAGAAAGGGTAAAAGAAAGAGAAAGGATGGAAGGAAGGAAAGAAGGAAGAGGGAAAGAGAGAGAAAAAGTAGCAGGAAGAAAAAGAAAGGAATGAAGGAAGGAATGAAGAAATAAAGGAAGAAAGGATGAATGAAAGAAAAAGAAAAGAAGGATGAAAGAAAAAAGAAAGGAAAAAAGAGAGAGAAAGGAAGAAAGGAAAGATGGAAGAAAGAAAATGGAAAGAAGGAAGAAAAAGAAGGAAGGAAGGAAGAGAGAAAGAAAGAAAGAAAAAAGAAAAGAATGAAAAAGACCTGAAAACTGATTGGAAGTAAGGGAAGAGGAAAGAATCAAGGATGACTCCAAATTATGCATCCAAGTCACTGTGAGATTAATAGATCCTTCTAATGAGTGAAGAAGATGATGAGCCCCACTTTGGAAAGATGTTGACAAGAACCTAAGGGATATCCAGGTAAATAGCAGGCATAAAGTAATACCAGTTTTGAAGAAATTATAGATTGGGAGGAATCATCTCCACAGAGGTGTTATTTGACCATTTCAGGACAGAAGAAATATTTGAACATTTTCTGCCATTATGGGAATCTGTTCCATCCATAACACTCACTTCATTTGACACCTGCACTGAATTGTGTAACACCAAAACTAATCAAATCAGCCTGGAGTGTGTTTCTTAATCCCTGCAGGATTTTCTACCAGGGAAGAAGTTAATCACCTCTTCAGGACTATGCCTAGATCAGGGGTTCTTCTTATATAAATTGCTTGAGGGGCAGCTAGGTGGCGAAGTGGATAGAGCACCAGCCCTGGAGTCAGGAGTATCTGAGTTCAAATCAGACCTCAGACAGTTAATAATTACCTAGCTGTGTGGCCTTGGGCAAACCACTTAACCCCATTTGCCTTGCAAAAAAAAAAAAAACTAAAATCTAAATAAATTGCTTGCCTTTTTTATTATATATTTTATTTGTTTGCCAATTATATACAATAGTAGTTTCTACCAATCATTTTTGTAAGGTTTTGAATTTTGTCATTTTTCCCCACCCTCCCTTCTCTCCCCCTTCCCCCACAATAGAAGGCAATGTGATATCTTTACTTTGTTTCCACTATATGCATTGATCAAAACTGAATGTGTTGAGAGATAAAACATATCCTTAAAGAAGAAATAAAATATTAGAGATAACAAAATTATGTTGTACATAAAACAACTTTTTTTAAAAATTGAAGGTAATAGTCTTTGGTCTTTGTTTAAACTCCACGGTTTTCTCTAGATACAGATGGTATTCTCCATGACAGATACCCTAAAATTGTCCCTATTGTTGCACTGATGGAATGAGCAAGTCCATTAAGGTTGATCATCACCCCCATGTTGCTGTTAGGGTGTACAATGTTCTTCTGGTTCTGCTCATCTCTCTCAGCATCAATTCATGCAAGTCTTTCCAGGCTTCTCTGAAATCCCATCCCTCTTGGTTTCTAACAGAACAATAGTGTTCCATGATGTACATATACCACAATTTGTTCAGCCATTCCCGAGCTGATGGAATCCCTTGAATTTCCAATTCTTTGCCATCACAAACAGGGCTGACATGAATATTTTTGTGATGTTTTTACCCTTTTTCATGATCTCTTCAGGGTATAGACCCAGTAGTGATGTTGCTGGATCAAAGAGTATGCACATTTTTGTTGCCCTTTGGGCATAATTCAAAATTGCTCTCCAGAAAGGTTGAATGAGTTCACAGATCCACCAACAATGTATTAGTGTCAGTTCATGGTGCCAACAACGCAACAAGTGTCTCAGATTTCCCACATCCCTTCCAACATTGATCATTGTCCTTTCTGGTCATATTGGCCAATCTGAGAGGTATGAGGTGGCACCTCAGAGATGCTTTAATTTGCATTTCTCTAATCAGTAATGATTTAGAGCAATTTTTCATATGATTATGGATAGTTTTGATTTCCTCATCTGAAAATTGCCTTTGCATATCCTTTGACCATTTGTCAATTGGGAAATGGCTTGTTGATTTTATAAATGTGATTCAATTCTCTATATATTTTAGAAATAAGTCCTTTGTCAGAAACACTAGTTGTAAAAATTGCTTCCCAATTTACTACATTTATTTTGCTCTTGGTTAGAGTGGTTTTGTTTATGCAAAAGCTTTTTAATTAAAGGTAATCAAAATTATCCAGTTTGTTTTTAATGATGTTCTTCATCTCTTCCTTGGTCATAAACTACTCCCCATTCCATAGATCTGACAGGTAAACTATTCCTTGTTCTCCTAGTTTGCTTGTAATATTGTCTTTTATGTCTAAATCCTGCACCCATTTTGATCTTATCCTGGTGTAGAGTGTGAGATATTGGTCTACTCCTAGGTTCTGCCATATATCTTCCAGTTTCCCAGAAGTCTTTATCAAAGAGTGAGTTCTTATCCCAGAAGCTGGGCTCTTTGGGTTTATCAAACAGCAGATTACTATAATCATTTCCTTTCTCTTTTGCACCTAATCTATTCCACTGATCCACCACTCTATTTCTTAGCCAGTACCAGACAGTTTTGATGACTGATGCTTTATAAAATAATTTTAGCTCTAGTAAGGCTATGTCACCTTCTTTTGCATTTTTTTCATTAAATCCCTTGATATTCTTGACTTGCTATTTCTCCTTATGAATTTAGTTACAATTTTTTCTAGTTCAATAAAAGTAATTTTTTGGAAGTTTGATAAGTATGGCACTAAATAGTTTAATTTAGATAGAACTGTAATTTTTTTATATTAGTTTGGCCTATCCATGAGCGGCTAATATTTGCCCAGTTATTTAGATCTGATTTTATTTGTGTGTTTTATAGTTGTTTTGATTGAGTTTCTGAATCTGCCTTGACAGGTAGACTCCCAAGTATTTAATGTTATCTGAAGTTATTTTAAATGGGATTTCTCTTTCTAATCCTTGCTTCTTGCTAGTAATATATAGAAATGCTGAGGATTTATGCGGGTTTATTTTATATCCTGTGACTTTGCTAAAGTTGCCAACTGTTTCCAGTAGTTTTTTAGATGATTTTTTTTTTAGGATTCTCCAGGTACACTCTCTGCAGAGAGTGAGAGTTTTGTTTCTTCCTTCCCAATTCTAATTCTTTCAATTTCTTTTTCTTCTCTTATTGCTGAAGCTAACATTTCTAATACAATATTGAATAGCAGTGGTGATAATGGATATCCTTGTTTCACCCCTGATCTTATTGGGAATGTCTTTAGCTTAACCCCACTGCACATAATGTTTGTTGATAGTTTCAGATAGATACTGCTTATCATTCTAAGGAACAATCCATTTATTCCTATGCTCTCTAGTGTTTTTAGTAGGAATGGATGCTGTTTTTTGTCAAAGGCTTTTTCAGTATCTATTGATATAATCATATGATTTCTGTTAGGTTTCTTATTGATATAGTCAATTATACCAACAGTTTTCCTAATATTGAACCAACCCTGCATTCCTGGAATAAATCCTGCTTGATCATAGTGTATTATCCTAGTGATAACTTGCTGTAATCTCTTTGCTAAGATTTTATTTAAGATTTTTGCATCCATATTAATTAGGGAAATTGGTCTATAATTTTCTTTCTCTATTTTGACTCTTCCTGGTTTAGATAGCAGGACCATATGGGTGCATAGAAGGAATTAGGCAGAGTTCCATCTTTACCTATTTTTTCCAAATCATTTATATGGAATTGGAACCAATTGTTCCTTAAATGTTTGATAGAATTCACTTGTGAATCTATCTGGCCCTGGAGATTTTTTATTAGGGACTTATTGTTGACTTATTGAATTTCTTATTCTGAGATAGGGTTATTTAGGTATTTAATTTCCTCTTCATTTAACCTGGGTAACTTATATTTTTCTAAATATTCATCCATTCACTTAGATTGTCAAATTTATTGGCATACTTAGTTGGACAAAAGTTTGCCTTCTTTGACAGGGAGAGAATTTGGAACTCAAAATTTTTAAAGACAAATGTTAAAAAAATATTTTAAAAGTAATTGGAAAAAATAAATAAATGAAATATTGTTTTAAAAATATCAAGGGTTCTTAACCTTTTTGGTATCATGGATCCCTCTGGCAGTCTGGTGAAATCTATAAAACCCTACTGTAAAGTGTTTTTAAAAACATAAAATAAGATTTAAAGGATCATAAAAAGAAAACAATTACTTTTAAATTCAGTTGTCAAAATATTATTAAAAATAAGTTCCTAGACTTCCAGAAGTAGGGAGAGTTTTAAAATATTTAGACTATATGGTGAATTCTGGTGCTTCTGAAATAATATAAATTCTGTTCATGGTGCTAACTCTGTAAGGATCTCTTGTAATGAAAACCCAACTAGGGGCAGGTAGGTGGCACAATGGATAGAGTACTCGTCCTGGAGTCAGTAGAACCTGAGTTCAAATCCAGACTCAGACATTTAAAAACTGCCTAGCTGTGTGACCTTGGGCAAGTCACTTAACCTTGTTGCCTTAAATAAAAACTTTTTAAAAAATGAATAACCCAACCCATGGAAAAATAGTTATCTTTTCTATGTACAAAGCAAAAGACATGATTTGGTCAAAATAAAATTAACTCTTTTGCCAACTTAATGGAAAAAAAAATTATCTGAAGAAGAAACTTCTGGGTTAAACCTTCCAGAATTCCATACTCAGTGACTTGTTAAAGAGGAAAAACAAGAAGCAGAGAAATAATTCTAAAAAATACTTGTCAATTCAACAAATATTTATTAAATTTATGCTATGTATCAGGTGTGGGATAGTTATTAAGAATACAAAAACAAAAATAAAATTCTTCTTAAATTGTCATCCTGGCTAATTTTAAATTAGGGTTAATTTGTTCTTGAACACAGAAGTATTCCACTCTCTGGCCTCAATTATTTCCTGATTGCTTTTTTCTTGGGGTCGGAGGTTCAAAATGACAACTCAGTCCATGTTTTCATCAGTTTCAGTAACATTCTATTTGCCAGGGGTTACTATTTCTAGGTAGACTGTATTCTTTTCTTTAAGTGCTGTTTTATTTTTTCAATGACATAATTTTCAGTATTCTTTTTTTTTTTGGTAAGCTTTTGAGTTCTACATTTTTCTACCTTTCTCCCATCCCTCCTCCCTATAAAAGCAAATAATCTGATTTAGGTTATATATGTATAATCACATTTGACATATTTCCATATGTCATTTTGTGAAAGAAGAATCAGAACTAAAGGGGGGAGGAACATGAAAAAAAAGAAAAAAAATAAATTTAAAAAAAAATGAAAATAGTATGCTTTAGTCTGCATTCAGACTCCATAGTTTGTTTGGTTTTTTTTTTTTCTGGATACAGATGGCATTTTCCATCACATTTTTTTTTTTAATGCTTTTGCAAGGTTAAGTGGCTTGCCCAAGGCCACACAGCTAGGCAATTATTAAGTGTCTGAGGTCGGATTTGAACTCAGGTACTCGTGACTTTGGGCCTGGTGCTCTATCCACTGCACCACCTAACTACCCCTCCATCATATGTTTTTGAATTGTTTTTGTTAGCTGAGAAGAGCTAAATCTATCAGAGTTGATCTATCTAGACAATGTTGCTGTTAATGTACACAATGTTCTCCTGATTCTGCTCACTTCACTCAGCATCAGTTCATGTAAGTCTTTCCAGGTTTTTTGGAAGCCCACCCCCTCATGATTCCTTCCAAAACAATAGTCCTCCACCACATTCATATACCATAATTTATTCAACCATTCCCCAATTGATGGGCATCCTCTCAATTTCCAGTTCTCGGCCACTACAAAAAGAGATACAATAAATATTTTTGCACATATAGGTGTTTTCCTCTTTTTTATGATCTCTTTGGGATATAGACCAAATAGTAATATCACCAGATCAAAGGATATATACAGTTTTATTGCCCTTTGGGCATCAGTTCTTCCCACACAGAAATTGTATGAGATGGCAACTCTTTTCTGTTAGTCTTTTCCTAGACCATTCTACTAGTAAGAATCTGAACTCAGGTTCTCATGACTCCAGTGCTATATCTACTGTACCACCTAGCCACCCCTTCTAAAGATAAACATAATCTTCTCTTTTCCCATAGTAACTTTGTATAGTTGGGTTCTTTCTCCTTAGCCTGCTCATTTAAAAAAAATTTAGTAGCTTTTTCTTATATTTCTAGTCCTGTGGTGCGGGGAGTGGCATGCATCTCTGACCTCAGGAGCTTTATCCTGAGCTCAATCTATGCACTCTTTTCCACCTTCAAACCACAGCTGGGGCCCCTTACCACACTGTGCTAGAAATGATCTTAATTTCTGAGAATCTTCTAGTGGTTATACCCTTCCAGTTCCACTCTAATTGCATCTGCAAAGTTGGCATTCATAGTTGTATAAGCAATCAGAGTAAAGATCATTCTGAGAACACAGAAAACTACTCAGGTTATCTAGATAATAGATTGAATAAATTCTTATACTTATGACATTTTGGAAAGGAGAAATTCCAATGTTTTATATGTCTATATTATGGCTAATAACAATATAAAATATCAAGTCAGAAGAAGAGTCAGTAGTCCTATTGTTAATTGGATCTTTATCCATTCTGACATAGAATAGAACTTATGGATGGGTTAGAGAATCATAGAGTAATCGATGACACCTTTATGTACTAATTTGTAACCTGATTGGTTGGCTAACGAAATTTTCAATCCTTTGTTAAATTTCTATAAATATTGTTTCCTCATTAAGCTAGTCATTAATATCTCTAATGATGCCATCCACCCATGAGTTTCAGTAAGATCCTAGAAAACAAAACTTCATTTATAAAACTAACATTTTGTTATTTCATTTTTAGCCTAAGAAAATTGATGAACAGTTTGGTTCCCTCCTACCCCAGATTATGTCTCACCTACACATCTGGGCCTGGTGTCCCTTATCACCAGAGATCCTCCCTCTTCTCCCACTCAGATGCTGACTCCCCACATTGTCTGAGAGGTGAAAATTCCTGTGGCTGAAATGGAAGCTATCTCCCAAGCCGGCTGCCCTTAGGCAAAGCTAGCCTGGAGGTGTTTGTATTTCACTCTGACTCCTGTAGACCCACAATTTTTGTTGGTTTTTGCCCCTCTATTTTCATAGTGAGGTGATTTTTTGACTTGGTGAGGAAAACTGGAGAATTTGGAATTTTCCAACCTACTCATTCATTTTTAGCATGATAACTCCCTCATACCCTTTCTCTCCCCACCATCCTAAGGTCTCAAATAATTTGATATAGATTATTCATGTGCAATCATTTTATACATATTTTCATATTAGCCATGTTGTGAAAATCAATACTAAAGGGAAAAACTACAGGAAAGGAAAAAACTAAAAAAATTTTAAAAATGAAAATAGTAGGTTTTCATCTACATACCGACTCCATAGTATTTTTTTCCATCATAAATCCTTTAGAATTGCTTTTGATCATTATATTGCTGAGAAGAGCTAAGTCTATCAAAGTTGATCATCATACGATGTTGCTGTTAACATGTACAATGTTCTCTGGTTCTGCTCTCTTCACTTAGCATTAATTTATGTAGGTTCACTTTTTCTGAAATCTGCCTGCTCATCATTTATTATAGAACAATAATATTTCATAACATTCATATATCATAACTTGTTCAACCATTTCCCAATTAATGGGCATTCCCTCAGTTTCCAATTCTTGGCCACTAGAAAAAGTTGCTATAAATATGTAAGAAACAAACATCTTACCAAGAACTCACAACAACCATTAGTGAGACAAAGAGGATCCTTTCTTGAAATGTTCTTAAGAACAGGTGTCCTAAAAAGAAATGGGCATACCTAGGCCACAAAATCATAGCCTTTTATCTCCTATCTAGAAACATGTCTCTCCCATGTCCCCAATTGACTAGGAATTGCAGAGGTCAAAAATGTATCTGAAGTACCCAATTCTCTCCTCACATGGGTCCCAATTCCTTATCAAACATCCCTTTCCCCACAATTTGGTAGTTTGGTCCTTAAGAGGTATACCACAGATATGTGAATCTGACACTTAGACTGGAGTCAATTTATTCATTAATTCACCTAACACTCTAATTCTATGGTCTCTTACTTTTTTGGTAAGTTTATCTACTTCTCTATAGAGAGGGATTCCTTTAGTTCACAGTTAGACATAAATTAATTTGATTTTCATCGTATAGCCTACATCCCTCACTTCATGGCCTCTGATTATACCTCAATCCACTTTATAGTTTTTTCTTCATCTTCCCTAGCTGTTTCTCTTTAAGACATAGACTTCTTTCCTCATTTTTCTCATAACTGATGTAGAAATGAAAACTAATTACAAGATATTTTTGTATGTGTGGGTCTTTTCCCCTTTATTATGATCTCATTGGATACAGACCTGGTAGTGGTATTGGTGGATCAAAGGATATGCACAGTTTGATTGCCCTTTGGGTATGGTTCCCAATTGCTCTCCAGAAAGGTTGGATCAGTCCACATGAATACATCAATCTTCCTCCATTAGGGGAAAGCTAATAATAATAATTGAAATTTATATAGTGTTTACCATGTGCTTACAATTATTATCTCATTTGCTCTTCACAACAATCCTGGGAGCTCAGTGCTATTATTATCCACATTTTATAGATGGGAAAAGTGAGGTAATTGGGGCCACACAGTTAATAACTGTTAGAGGCCAGAACTGACCAACTCCAGACCAGGTGCACTGTCTACTGCATCCCTTCAGGTATTAACTAGTGACTAGACAACTGAGATGGCAAAGGATAAAAATCTTCATATGTACCAATTGATAGTAGAAAGTTTCTTGCTCTGAGTCATGTTAAGAGTCTCAGGACATGGGGAACCTTTGCCATCAACCTTTGCTTCTGATATCTAGTCCTATAGGAAATGCAAAGAAAAGTATGTTGTTGGTGTTTTGTTCTTATTCGTGTTTCTGCCATGAGAATAAACAAAATTCATACTATAACCTTCTTAGAACTCCCAAGTTCAGAAGCCTGGGGGCTTCAACGTAGCTATATAATAGATAATCATTTTTTATTATTTGTTATTTTCTCCTTACTGAGTACTGCTCATTTCTTTATTGATTTGAATGATGGGATCCTAGAGCTAGAAGAGACTCTGAAGTCATCTAATCCAATGTCTCATTTTAAAGATGATCAAGGAAAGGATAAGAGAAGTGATTTGCCCAAGGTCACCCAGACTGTAAGGAGCAAAATTTGAATTTAAATCCATATCCCTGGCTCCAAATTCATGGGCTTTTTTCTCAATGCACCTCACTGTGTATTAACATTGTATACCATTGTTAAGAAGAGGTACCTGCTTCCCTGGCATCATAACTCCCACATGTCTAGTACTTGCTGAAATAAAGTAAATTTTAAAAGAATTGGTAAGATTCCACCTATGAGTAGAGGTTGGGAACTAATTTGGATTGGGTAGATCCCCTAAACTACAGACCCTTGACAACAAGAAGGCATTCCCTTAGAGCGAGCCAGAGCTGCATGATAGTAGAACCCAGCAAGAATATTGCTTACTAAGCATTTGTGTCCACTCTACCCTGCACTGCTCAATAGGGTTTGTGTGAGATTCTCCAAAATTCAAATCCTTTTCCTGCTCAGGATCAGGTAAGTGACTATCAAGGGCATTTAGTGATTAAATATTAAAATCATTTCAGAGGCAGCACAGTATAGTAGATAGAGCCAGGTTTGGGGTCAGACCTGTATTCAAATCTTACTTCTGACAATTAATAGGGGTGACCCTGAGCTGGGTGCTTAATCATTATTGTAACTCAAGTCACTCCTGCAGTTTTATGTTTGTTGGGGGGGGGGGGGGGAATTCTCCACAACAAAAAACACAGATAGGGTACATTAGGAAAAATCATTATAAATATAAAATGTAGCAATATAAAGCCCCATGAGAAACAGAAGATATTAACAATAGCCAAGATATGAGAAAAATATTTTTGGACCATGGTCTCCCTACCAAGATCCACCTGATCAAGGTCATGATTTTGAAAGCAAGCAATTCAAGTTGATACTTGACTCAACAGGAATCAGAGGGGCTAGATTTAGAATAGGTAATGTTAGCATAGTTACTATGTGTGCCTTATGATTATTATTTCATTTGATCTTTACAACAACCCTGGAGTGAGATGCTACTGTTACTTCTATTTTACAGAAGAGGAAACTGAGGCAAGCAGAGGATAGGTGACTTCCCCAGGGTCGCACAACTAGTAAGTACATGAGGCTAGGATTTGAATTCAGGTCTTCCTGGATCCAGGCTCGGTGCTATCCACTGTAACTGCCCTACTAGAAGGGGATTCTTAACCTGGGGTCCATGACCTTTTTTTTTCAACATTTAGACAACTATATTTCAATATGACTGGTTTCTTTTGTAACCCATTGTGTTGTATTCATTTAAAGACTTCCATAGGCCTTGACAGACAGTAGAAAGAAAAAGAACCTTCCAGTCCAGAGCCATGGTGTACCATTTTCAAGATGTCCCAGAATCGGAGGGTTCCATTCTTATCCTGCTGAGGTTCTTCAGACCCAAGCAAAAGAGTCCGGCCTTTCCTTTGTTTTTGTTTGTTTGTTTGTCTGTTTAGATTTTGCTAGGCAATGGGGTTAAGTGGCTTGCCCAAGGCCACACGGCTAGGTAATTATTAAGTGTCTGAGGTCGGATTTTAACCCAGATACTCCTGACTCCAAGGCCGGTGCTCTATCCACTGCGCCACCTAGCCTCCCCCAGGCCTTCCCTTTGTAAGCACAAAAGGCTGCCAGGCTACAAGGTGAGGTTTGGCCACGAGCTACAGGTACCTATTATTCTGTACTTCATAGCCTCAGAAAGGAGTAAAGATGCAGGCAACACTGAACCACCCTCAGCTGAGAGAGCTAAGGGAGTTAAGGGAGCCTGGCTGCCAGCTACAACATCATCATAGAAGGGCATTGAAAGGAACAAGAATTGTATGGTTTTCAAGGACACTGACCAGGACACCAGTCACCTGAAAGGATTCTCTGAGAAATTTTGTGTTAGAGGTAGGCCTAATGTCAGAATCTTCTTAGTTCGGCTTGGATAGTGGGACAAAATGGGGCACCTGAAAATCGTTGAACACTATAATGGATAGAGCACTGGCCCTGGAGTTAGGAGGACCTGAGTTCAAATGTGACCTTAGACACTTCTAGCTGTGGGACCCTGGGCAAGTCACTTAACCCTGATTGCCTTGTCCTGATTCAAATCTGGTCACTGGACCCAGACGGTTCTGGTGAGAAAGTGAGGATGGTGACTGAGCACAGCTCTCCTCATTCTAGTTCAGTTCACATGCTTGTCATGGCATCACATTCCCTGATGTCAAAGTCTTCTTCAAGAACAAAGGACACTCAGACCCATTTTCTCCCTTGCCAATGGTGCAATAACCACTGCTGAGCAGCCAAAAAAAAAAAAAGAGAACAAAGGATAAACAACAGCAAATTATAATGATAACTAATATTAATATTACACTTATTAGTCTAGGTTTGAAGCTGGACAAACTGAGGCATCTGAAAAATCATTGATAACAAAAGGGAGTTTACTCTTGAATAATGATAATAATAATAATAAACAACTAATATTTCTGTGGTGATTACTATGTGCTCAGTCCTGTGCTAAGCACTTTACAAATATTATCTCATTTGAGTCTCACAATAATTATCATCATTTCTATTTTAATGTTTGTCCTTCATTTTTGAAGACCACAACATCAGGGAGGTAATACCATGCAAGCACAAGAATTGGATTTGAGTGAGGTATGCTAAGTGCGCTAAGTGACCAGCCTTAGGTGTGCTAAGTGACTAGCCTCACTTTCTCCTCCAGAGCCAACAGGGTCCAGTGGCCAGATATGAATCAGGATGACTGGAGATGCCCTGGATGGGAGGCAATCAGGATTAAGTGACTTGCTCAAGGTCACACAGCTAGTAAGTGGCAAGTATCTGAGGTCAGATTCGAACTCCCATCCTCCTGACTCCAAGGTCAGTGCTCTATTCACTGCACCACCTAGCTACCCAGTCATTCCCATTTTACAGATGAGGAAACTGAGGGAAATAGGGGTTAAGCGACTTGCTCAGAGTTATGTAGATAGTAAATGTCCAAGTCCACTCTGAGTCCACAGCTTTATCCACTGCACCATTACCTAACTGCTCCTTGCTTACATAGCAAAGCTACGCAACTAGGAAGGATATAGAAGCACTGAATGTTCTCTGGACAAGCTCTGCTCCCTTCCAGTCAGCAGGAGAGGGCACAATTATTTGCATTGGAGGGATCTAAGTGGTGATTTTGTTTATTTTACCTTAGATGATCAGGAAGCCACATCAAGGGGATCAAGTCCCAGGACAACTATGAGACTTTTTGGGAAAGATTATCCTTATTATAAGGAAATGGAGAACTCTGATTCTTTCACAGTTTGATCCCCAGATAAACAAAAGCTCATGGACTGTTTGAAAGTCACTTTCTTATGCCAGGTAATAGAAAACCTGAGTAATCTGGTAGCCTACAGAGTAACCCAGAAGAAATGATCAGGGTCTTACAAGAATGATATTCCACAACCTGCTGTCTATATGAATATTAGTCAAACTTTTCCATGAAGGAGGAAAGAGGGAGAGTCAAGAGCAGTAGAAAATAGAAGAAACAGGGTCCAAGAAAAAGAGCCACACTCAGTTCACTAGCAGACATTTGATACCCATTTGAGGAGAATCTGGGTCAAGATCTAGATGAGAAAGCTGTAGACTGGCATCTTACTGGAACCAGAGAGGAAGGGAGGTAAAGAAGCTACTGGTAGCTGGGTGGTCTAGAAACACCTCTTCCTGGACACTTGGCCAAAAATCACCCCTTTCCTGCTTGGTACTCCAGTTGTGGAAGTCCCAAGGGGGCAGAGGGTGCCAAAAGAACCTGGGCTTTAGTAAAAGTCACTTTGGGCCATCTACAGAACCAGAATAAGAACCATATACAGACCAGTGGTCTAAGGTTACTAACTCACGCCCAGTAGACAAAAAGATTGGAGGGGGAAGGCAGTGCAGAAGCAATAGCAGATTTTCACAGAAGTGCCAAGTCTGTCCAACCAGTGCCAAGGATGGCACACCAAGCTCCTGAACCATAATGGCCAAGGAGGTAACATCAATAACCAGGTGGTATCTGCTGGTAAACTGTGCATGATATATACTTTGTATAAATCACTAATATAGTATTATATACTAAGATATACATATGACATATTTGTCCACATTTCATAACCTTGTTACTTAAGGCTTTGGATTAAATATTTGCATGCAAATATAGTATTTGCTCTTCTATTTGATCTATTATGGATGTTATAGGTTTCATATTTGTATGTATCTGGGAAAATTTGCCTATGACAATTTAACAATGAGTTAAATAGCTGTTGTTTGAGATATATTTATCATTGATCCACAAACTGTGCCAATCATGTGCCAGATACTGTATCATGCTCTGGCAGTGAATAAAATACCCTCAAAATGGAGCAGTCTTTGCCTTAAAAGTGCTTACATTCTAATGTCAGAGAAAATACATTCATTTATAGGTAATACAAGACCCATATATGGCAAAAAGAAACCTTGGGAGTGGAAAAGCACTAGCTTGGGCTGGGGGAGGGGGTGGGAAGGGGGGCATCAGGAAAGGACTCTTAGCAAAGAGGGAAGTGAAGGAGGAAAGCATTCCTAGTGAGGGAAGGGTAGACAGTCAGTACAAAAGGCACAGAAATGAGAGATGGAGCATTGAATGTAAGAAATAGAGTAAATGATAAGCCATAGAGTATGTAGCATAAGATTGGTATAGAGTGGGTATAAGATATAAATGACTTAGAGAAGAAGAACTTTAAATGCTAACGAGAGAAGTTTCTACTAGATCTTAAAAATGATTGGGGGGCGGCTAGGTGGTGCAGTGGATAGAACACCAACCCTGGAGTCAGGAGTACCTGAGTTCAAATCCAGCCTCAGATACTTAATAATTACCCAGCTGTGTGGCCTTGGGCAAGCCACTTAACCCCATTGCCTTGCAAAAACCTGAAAAAAACAATGATTGGGAGCCACTGGAGTTTATTGAGTAAGGGAGTGATATAGTTAGTGCTGTATTTAAAGAAAATCACTTTGGCAGCTAATAGGAAGGGGTTGAAGTGGGGACAGGCAGAGAGACCAATTAGATCAAAAGACTGCTGCAGTCTTTGAGAGAGAAGAGAGATGGTGCCAAACACACTTCAGGTTGCTGGAAAGAGAACATGACTTTGGGAAGAAGCCAACTTGAGAGGAACAAGCAGTTTCCATCATGTCTCTGTGCCCAGCGTGCTCCACTAGAGACTCTGGGAAATTTCTCCAATGGATGAACTCTGGACCTTTCTCTCCTGATTGAGCTGAGTTACCTTGTTCCTCATGGAAGAACTCATTTAGATTGCATTGTCTTGAATATATTATCACTTGTATATTTTTTCTGATTTCTGTTTTGCTATCAATTTAGATAAATGGGGAAGAAGAACAAGGAAAAAACAGGGAAAAGAAGCAGAAGGAGAAGGAAGAGAAAAGAAGAAAGAAGATCAAGAAGAAGGAGGAGGAGGACGAGGAGGACGAGGAGGAGGAAGATGAGGAGGAGGACAAGGAGGAGAATAAGATGGCTATTACAATAATCCAAAAAAATAGGGACGGCTAGGTGGCACAGTGAATAGAGCACTGGCCTTGGAATCAGGAGTACCTGGGTTCAAATCCAACCTCAGAGACCTAATTACCTAGCTGTGTGACCTTGGGCAAGCCACTTAACCCCATTGCTTTGAAAAAAAAATCTAAAAAAAATAATCCAAGAAAACAGTGATTTGTAGCTGAACTGGGGTCTATTCTCTGCTTCTTAGTAGAGAGGATGCATACCAGAGATGTGAAGGCACAAATGAAATTTGACAAGATTGACTGTTTGGAGTGAGAATGAGGAATTCAGGATCCCCCCAAGGTTGGGAACCTGGATGATGGAAGGGTAGGGCTATGCTTTTTGCACTGCTCTAAGAACTGGGGGTACAAAGAAAGACAAGATAATCCCTGCATTCAGAGTTCACAATCTAATGGAGGAGATTATAGATATATAAAACAAGATATATACAGGATATATTGGAAATATTCCACAAAAGGAAGGCTTTTGTTATGTTCAGTCATTTTTCAGTCATGTCCAATTCTTCATGACCATCTTTGGGGTTTGCATGGCAAAGATACTGGAGTGGCTTGCCATTTCCTACTGCAGCTCATTTTATAGATGAGGAAATTGAGGCAAACAGGGTGAAGAGACTTGTCCAGGGTCACATAGCTAGGAAGTGTGTAAGGCTGAATTTGAATTCAGGAAGAGCAGCCTTCCTGACTTTAAGTTCGGCACTCTGCTCTATGACACCATTTAGCTTCCACTAATCTCAGACTTAATCACTCTTCTTCCATCTGTCTAAATTGTTATTTTTTTCTTCCAGGATGCTACTCTTTCACTTGTCTCTACTCAACTTTCTCCCATCTGTAAACCAGTCAGATTGCTAACTGTTCAATGTTTTCTTGAAGGTCAAAGTCATGTCAAATATCCAACAAGGATATTTGCTTTGATATGTGTGCCATTTTTATCACAGCATAGTGTAAAAAATGAGAAAGTTGTACATATTCTTCCCTGGTTTCTCTCCAGTTCTGACAAAATAGATTGAGAATGCAAAAGGAGAAGGAAAGGAAAGGAGATAGGCTAAAGTTGGTCAAATTATACAACTGGATGAGTTTAGGCTTATCTATCTAGAAGGAAGATTCTGACTCAAAAGAATATGCATGATTTCATTTGCAAAAACGCAACTGGTAGTTATGAGTTGAAGTTCAGTGAAGACCTTGGTCATTGATAGAGTCCATAATTAGCACAGGGTGAGCAGGACTTTGTCCAAGGATACCAAAATCTAAACAGCAAGATGAATAGAGCACCAAACCTAGTGTCAGGAGGATCTGAGTTTAAATCCAGTTTCAGAAATTTATTAGTTATGCAATTAGGGCAAGTCATAGGTTAAGCTCATTTGCCTCAGTTTCCTCATCTGTAAAATGAGCTGGAGAAGGAAATGGCAAACCATTCCAACATCTTTGCCAGGAAGATTCCAAATGGAGTCATGAAGAGTCAGACATGACTGAAACAAGTCAAAACCAAAATCTGGGGTAGCAGGTACACACTTTCATCACAGAGGAAGCTTTTCTTGCCTTTTACAATTATTGTCCATGTCTCACCCGTCCACAGTTACATTGTTCAAGATACTGTGTGATTCAGTTGCTACCTCAAAGTCCCCTTGTTGTTTCTTTTCTCCTGGACACAGCTTACCTCTAGCCTCAATAATGGTGAGGGCAAGATTTCTCTCTGGAGTATTACTTTTTTGTCCCAAGTGAAAAAAAAATTCTAGTTTTGAGTGTTCTATATGAAATCATCGGTCACTGAACTCTTCCAGAATTTTAACTGAGGTTTTCAGTTTTTCATTACCCTTTTAAGCAGCCACTGGGGATTCCCTTCCTCCTTTAAAAGAACAAAATATCACCTTTTCCTGATGACTCAGGATTATCATTATGAATATAAATTACAATATGCATTCAGTTGCTATACAATCAATTAGGATCCATTGATTTGTATAATGTCATTGGTTACTACACTGATTTCTCATAGGCTGCCATGTTTTAGTTCTTCCGTCTGCCTTTTATAGTTATTCTGTCTTCTCTCTCACTGTCTGCAATCACTTCTTGCTGCCACTGTGCCTGCCATGTAGCATTCCTCTTCCTCCTAATTTCCTGCTTTTAATATGCTGTAAGTGGGAAACCACATTATCAAAATTATAGACTTAATAAGAGTAAATAAGCTAAGTGAAAGACCAAAGCATTTTCCTTAACGAACTTTTAATTGCTTAAATTCTGTGATCATATCTATACCTCCTTCCTAGCCTTTCCCCTAAGGCACAATTCCTTTCTTTTTGAGGTGGTAACCAGCAGGAATTTCTTCTTCCCTTTACTCATTGCCTGGATCTATCTCAAAAAAAAAAAATCTTTCCTCCTCCTAAAATGTGTATGGACCCAGGAATGAGCAAAACAAGAGCAAAAAACAAGAGTTTTTTAGTCAATCAAGATGTTGCTATGCCAACACTATTCTGCACCCCTCTCCATTGCAGACTTACCTGTTGCGAGCGGATGCACTGTTTTCATCTCCTATCTTCAGAAACAACTGTTGCAGAGCATCCTGTTTATATCATATAAATACACTTCCCTCTACCACTGCCACCCCACTTCATTTTAATAGGACTGAGTAGGTTGCTTTTTCAGCCCTGCCTTGGTCAATAGACAATCCTAAATCAAAACAGGTTTCAAATTGTCATCTTATTTTCTTCCTCCAAGGACCAGGTGTGCAAGGATCAGGGTAAAATAGATGAGCAAAACCAGGACAGATGTTTGGAGAGGGTTTTGGAATCATGAATCTGGGCTTGGAAGAACATGGTGGAAATTTAGCATAATCCTGTATTCAGTGAGAGGGGAGTAGACCTATTTGATCTGTATTTGTATGCATGTCATTAGGGCTCACCTAATGTAGAATAACAGCTCAAGAATCTTTGTTGATGAATTTGGAAGATGAAACAATAGACATGAAATAGAACAGATATGCCCACATCTCCATAGCAACCTATTCACATCCACAATAAAAATAGAGCTACCATCTGGGGACGCTACCACTCAATTACCATATGATCTTGTGAGGAAATAGGCATGGTACCTAGGATCAGGTCAGGAAGATTGGCTAGGACTAACTAAACAGGGGGGAAAGGAAGGAACTATGCATTTATTTCTATAGCACCTGCTATATAAAAGGCACTTGTAACAAATAGTATTTCATTTTATTCTTACATCGATCCTGCATTAGAGATGCTATTATTATTCCCATTCCACAACTGAGGAAAGTGAGGCAATAGAGGTTAAATGACTTATTTAGGGTCATGCAGCCAGCGAGTTGTCTGAGTCAGCACTAGAACTCAGATTCTAGAACTAGCACTCTGCCCACTGCCCCATATAGAGAAGAAAGTAGCCAAGAAGACATCAGGAACTACCAATCCATATGCCTATTTTCTGATGTGAGAAAGGAGATCCCACACAGCATGTGCTATGTCTCCATGGGGAAGGACATCCAAAGTGACCTCTTGCTGAAAGACTGAGGCTTCATTTTGCTAAGATGTCTCAATATCTCTTTATTGTCCCTTGTGACTGAACGTTGTGCCAGTGAGGACTAGCCATTGAGTGTCACAGATGGAAACACACTTAGAGAATCAAATGCAATTGAATCTACTGAACAACTAAGAGAAGGCATTGATGGGGTGGGATTCACACTCATGGAGGAAATACCCATGCTAGAGGGATCACAAGTCTATGAAACTAGTGAGGAATGTATTTCTTTCCTTGAGACATATTTATTATTAAATGAAAAGAGTACACATAAATGCAAAGTACAATGAAGAGAAAATCTTTACTGCCTGTACTCATTTCCAAAAGTCATCTCAACAGAAGATTATTTTCTTTTTGTCTTCTTAGAGCTTAGGCATAGAATGACCTTTCTTTTTTTTTTAAATAATATTTGATGGGGGCAGCTAGGTGGCGTAGTGGATAAAACAACAGCCTTGGAGTCAGGAGTACCTGGGTTCAAATCCAGTCTCAGACACTTAATAATTACCTAGCTGTGTGGCCTTGGGAAGGCCACTTAACCCCATTTGCCTTGCAAAAACTTAAAAAAAATAATAATAATATTTGATTTTTTCCCCAGTTAAAAGTAAAGACAATTTTTAACATTCATTTTTTTTCAGATCTTGAGTTCCAAATTTCCTCTCTTCCTTCCTTACTTCCCACCTCCTTTAGACAACAAGTTATTTGATATAGGTTATACATGTTCAATCCTGCAAAATATATTACTATATTAGTCATGTCATGAAAGCCACATTCTCTTTACTGTACCTGTGACTCTCATTTTCAAGAATGGTTGTTCTCAAACTTTGATATCTGGACTTACACTCTTTACACTCTTAAAAATTACTGAGAGTCCCTCCCCAAAGAATTTTTGTTTATATGGGTTATAATTATCAATATTTACTATATTAGAGATAAAGACACCTTAGTCATGTTATGAAAACAGTTTTGATCTAAAGGTCTTGGAAAGGATCCCATGAAAGGAAAAAGAAAGTAAGACAAATATATATTAAGTACCTACTACATGCTGGAAACTTTACAAAGATTGTTTCATTTGATCCTCATAACAACTCTGGGAGATAGGTGCTATTATTATTTCTATTTTACAGTTGAGGAAACTGAAGCAGACAGAGGTGAACTGATTTACCCAGTAAATAAAATAAGTAAGTAAAAAATAAAATAAGTAAGTAAAAGTCTAGGGCCAAATCTGAATTCAGGTCTTCCACTCTACAGATTCCAATCTACCTGCCCCTAAAAGTAGCTCAAGGATGGACAGACACACCTGCCACTGTTCTGGAAAAAGAAAGATTTACATCTAGTTCCATTTTTATATTGAGCTCGAGTGCTTTTTTTTAAATCAACCTAGATCTCACTTGTTTAAAACCCAACCTTCATTAACGAATGTTGTAGAGTGAAGAGGGCTGGGGAAGCAGAATGAAAGAAAGAAGCTAGGAGGAAGAGAAGGTAGATTTTTTTTTTATGATTGAACAAAAATTTAATTTAAAAAAGAAGTCAATATTGTTTGACTCCAGGAAGCACTATATAAAAACATCTTCCTCAACCACCCCCACCCTGGTCCTTTGCAGAGGTGAAGATATACATAAATATCACCATTGGTTGCTTTGTTTTTTTCCTGATGTATTAATCAACTTTGCTATATTTTTTCTTCCTCATTAATTTTCTTTAAAATATTTGTTAGAAAGAATGATTCTCTAGGGAAAGGGGATATAGAAACAAAAGCTATCAACAAAAATCTATTGTTTTTAAAGTGAATGCTGCTTTCTTCCACCCCAATTATTTCTATACTTTTTTATCTAAGATCCATAACACAACAGAATTCAATTACTGCCCTAAAAAAATAATCTATCTATCCTCGATGCTTTCAAACTCTTAACCAGTCAATTCTTTTTTCTTATTATTATTATTATTGTTACAGATTCCGTGAAGTGTGTTATAGAAAAGTATGTTCAAGGATTGTATCCCTGAAGATTTCAATCTCAATCCTTTTTTATGGAAAGGAACAAAGATGACTCAGCAGCCAAAGTTGTTCTTGAGAAAAGTGGAACAAAGACAAAAAGACAAGCCACTTTTCAGTTTCCATTAGTGACAAGCAGGGCAGTCAGCTGTTCCCCACCCTCCACACTTACATGACAAATATAGACAGCATACCTAACTGTATTACCAGTCTGCCAAGAATAGCTCAAAGCACTGAGTGCATAATGACGAACTCCAAACCTGGGCTCAAAGGCAAAAGTAAATGGATTTTAAACTAATACACCAAAAATCCCAAGAGGCAACCAAAATTTGGAATACAATGGATGAACAGGAACCACAGGAGTAAAAATGAAAAATGAAGACAAATAGAAAAATCTTTTCTCTAAAAAAAAAATGTCAGAAATGTATAAACCTGAGGCTTGAGGGGGGAAAAAAGGGGAAATTGCCCCAGGAAGACTTTTTCAACTATTAGGAAGATAAGTGCCCAACCTATATGAAGAAACTTATCTACTAAGTTCCCATATTTGATGTTTTTGCTGAGGAAATTCATAATATTTGAGACTTGAAGCCCTACACAGTGCTTGAAGATTCCCATATGCTATTCCTGGTGCTACATGTGAATGATCATCCCTGGTGATGATGATGATGATGATGATGATGATGATGATGATGATGACGATGATGATGATGATGATGATGATTTTTGTCCTTCTTTCTCACAGAAAACCATGACATCAGGAAGATGATGCTATGACAAGTAAGTGAACCAGAGTTGAGTGAGAAATTGCTATGCTAAGTCACCAGTCTCACTTTCTCCTCCAGAGTCATCTGGGTCCAGTGGTCAGATATAAATCAGGAGGACTGGAGATGGACTGAATGCAAGGTAGTCAGGGTTAAGTGACTTGCACAAAGGACACACAGTTAATAAGTGTCAAGTACCTGAGGTCAGATTTGAACTCAAGTCCTACTCAATCCAGAATTGGTGCTCTAACCACTGCCTCCTATCTGCTCAGTGATGATCATGGTTTTGGTGACAGTGGCAAAATAGTCTTGATGAATCTAAGGGAGCTTTTGGGAATCATCAGTTTCTTTTCTAGATTCTCAAGGTTTTCTGCCTGCTCATCGTTTCTTATAGAACAATAATATTCCATCATATTCATATACCACAACCTCTTCAAGCCATTCCCCAATTGATGGGCATCCCCTCAATTTCCAAATGAGCTACTGTGAATATGTTTGTACATGTGGGTCTTTTTCCCTTTTTTGAAGATCTCTTTTGTAATACAGACTTAGTAATGGTATTGCTGGTTCAAAGAGTATATGCCCAGTTTTATAGCCCTTTGGACAAAATTCCAAATTGCTCTTAAAAATAGTTGGATCAGTTCACAACTCCTCCAACAGTTTCCAGTCTTTTAAAGAATCACTGTGAGATCAGTGAGAATAACTTCTCTCAGTTCATTGAATATCTTGGTATATCATTCATCTTGACCAGGTAATTTTTATTCATCATGAGTTAGGTGCTCTCCTACTATTTACTTATTTGGGGAAGGTATCCTCTCCCCATTAGTCATTTTTATTCTATCCACCCCACGCAGGAGTCCAGTCTCAATATAACTTTAAAAAAAAGAAAAAAAATATTTTTTGTAATTGGGTTTCCTTACCTGCCTCTGTTTATTCTGAGTTGTAATACTTCTGATACTATTTTTATTGGACTAAGCCATGCTTATTCATCTCCTTCACCTGTTCTTGCTGCCATTTTTCTACATGACCTTTTTAAATCTGTTGATTGATAAGTTCCCTATATTAACACTTTAAACTCAATACAAATTCTCTTTACCTCAATGAAATTGTTTTTCTCTGTAACATCAGAATGTTACTCTTCACAATTTCCTATCCTTCCTGAACTGACTTACCCTATAAAATTTTAAATCATGAGAGTCTTATTGCTCTTTATCTGAAGCCTTTATAATCTGTTCTCCCCAAGTCTAAGATTTTCCCTGATTTCCCCTTGCTTCTCTATCATAAATTCTAAAATGAAGTGGTCAATTCCTACCAATGCTGAAATGACCATTTTCAGTAACCATTTTCTTCTTGCTACTGAGAATCAAAAATCCAGAGTAAAATTTCTCCTGGTTAACTGCCTCTTAAAGCATGAAATTACATTAAAGTAAGTCAAATTATATAAAACTTTCTTTTTGGCTGAAAGAGTATTCCAGTGAATTCCTGGACAATTGAGTTCTCCATTACTACTAAATCATGCCACTATTCCAGGTTTGTGGTCTGTTTCCTAAATGTATCAAATGTCCTAGCTATTCTAGTAGCCATCCAGTTCCTTTTTGTGCCTCTGATTTTTTAACCTGGATACCCTCTCCATTCAGACTTTGGGACATGTACAGGTAGGTAGTCTATGACTGTTTCTAGTTCACTTTACGTATGGTGAAGGAAGGTTTTTGTATTAACTTCTGAGCTATATTATTTTGAATATTCATATTAAGGTGGGCAATGCCTCATCTCCCTGACTGCTATGAAGAAAAAATAACTATTCGAAGCCTCTGGGTGGGAAAAGAGTTAGTAGTAAATAGTAATAGAAATAATAGTAGTGGCAGCAGCAACAGCTGCTGACCTCCAATGACCTCTTCTGTAACTTAAGGTGCTTGAAAGAAAGCTTTCTCTTTTTCCATTTGTTCTTTCTTTGTCTGGAGTTAAGAGTATTGGAAACAAAAGAATCTAAGTTGTGATTTTGTGAGCTTCAAAATTTCAGAGAAGTATCAGAGGTCCAGACACTGGAATCCATCCTAAGCACCTAAGCCAAGTGATGAATGAGGTGTCAAGGACCTACTTAACCAAGAACAACAACAAGAGGATGTTGGCTTATTCAAACAAGGGAACCATTCCATTCAATAGTTGACACATTTAGAAGTGATCCTGGTAGATCAAATGATTTATTGCAACAACTTTAAATAAAACCCACTCTCCTCAAGGACAGGGAGGTAAATAGTTTGCTTTTATTTCTCAGTAAATATTCCCTGTTATGACTAATTAATGTTAGCCACATGTTGATAAACCAATGCTATAGGGGACTATAAATGATGATTGATATTGGGGAGAATATACCAAGTCAATGGGGGTTTGAGTCAATAACAGTAGAAATATATTTCCATATCAAAACCCCCTTCAATGGAAGGACTTTGAGGGTTAAATAGTTAGCTAGGCTTACTCTGGGGGTCCTGTTCATCAGTTCTAGTAGGAATTGGGAGATAGACCCCTCCATAGTATTCATAAAGTCTACAAATAGATTGTCTTACTAGGCAATAAGCCTTTTAATTATAGTTTCTTTTAAATAAGATATAATGATGCAAGGCATATAGATTCATGGATTTTTATCCCACTAAATCTCTGATACTTAATTAACTATGAGATCAGATTCTGCTTACATTCAGATCTCTAGTTGATCTAAACTTATGTATATTTTCCAATAGATAGATAGATGATAGATAGATAGATAGATAAATAGATAGATAGATAGATGATAGATAGATAGATAGATAGATAGATAGATAGATAGATAGATAGATAGATAGATATCTGAAGTCATGGGTTTTACTACTTGTTCCTTTCTTAGATTTTTCTCCTATGAATTTCCGGGCTATTCTTCCTTGTAGCTACCCTCTATCTTAGAGGATACCTAGCTTAGAGTCTACTCACAGATGATTTCTTCCCTCCCCCTTCCTTTTCTGACATAAAGTCAATTTTGTACATTTAAAATGGGAAGAGATTGCAGTTTAAACTATGTCATCCATTGCCCAAGAACTCTGAGCTCACATAGATTGGGTCAAATCCTGGGAAACTTTTTAGTTCATAAAGCTTACTATGGAGTCTTATTCCAGAGAAATCTCCAAAATAAAGTTGTCAGTGTTCATGTCTAGAATTTCCCAAACGCAAGTAACAGTATCCACAACTCTTGCACAGGCACTCAAGGCACAGTGTGAATATATTAGGGTCAGATTTTATTATAAATGCTCGAGATGCAAAAGACTCACTGGTGCCCACAAATAAATTCAAAAACATAAAGCATTCAAATGGCTCCCTAGACTCCCCACAGAAGGTAAATACAATCTGAGCTCTTGATGAAGAAACAATTCCCATTCATATTGAATCTTCATTAACTATGCATCTCTCAGCAATAGCAGAACTGGCAAGATTCAAATCTCTTGTCCCACTGTGGCTTGGCTTCCATCCTTTAGCTGCAGGGCAGTCTTCTGTTGGTGTCTCTTTCTTTTCCTAGAAACCATTGAGGATATCTTTTCTAGGAGAAAATTGGACTAGTACCCAAGTCATTCAATTCAAAAACTCCCATTCTCTTAGAAACACTCAAACTTCAGAACTCCCATCCTATGGCAACTGCCCTACAGGGTTGCCATAGAGTCATCACCCTCCCAAAAAAGCTGAATGACTGTCTCAAAATTTATCAGTTTTATGCCGTTTTGAACTCCTGGATTCAAGAGATTTCTGAGTAGGAAAAAAAAAAGAAAGAAAAGAATCCATCTTAAGGGTAACACAGGACATCTTGTAGTAGAAGGAAAATTCATCCTATCATGGAGTAGTCTTCCCTAAAGCCCATGTCCCCAGCCCACTAGAGGGCTGTCTTTGCAGAGTTGTGGTGATCAGAACTGACAGGACATTCAGAAATTATTGAAAAGTGACTGGTGTATTGGTGAGATTTGAATTGCTAGGGCTAGGGCTTTCTTCTATCTGGGAAACAAGGTTAGTTCAAAAGCCTACATAGAGAAAATAATTGAATTTGTAGAAACTAATAAGATTACTAGGTGAAATAGTATAGAGGACAGAGCCTTGTGACATCCATAGTTAGAAGACAAGACATGGGTGAAAGTACAGCAAAGGAGTTTGAAAGGAAGAAGTCAGATTGGTAAGAGGAGAACAAGGAAAAAAAAAACAAATCGAAAGAGGAAAGACTATCAAGGAAAAGAGAGTGATTAACAATGTCAAATGCTGAAGAAACACCAAGAAAGATGAGAAGTGACAAAAGATCATTGAAAATTAAGATCATAATTATGATGGAAGTAGCTTCCCTCAGCAGTTCAGAGATTAAGGGCAACCCTGGGAGATGGGTTATGGACAATGCCATCCACATCCAGAGGAAAAATTGACAAGGAAAAAACACCACAGGATCTGAATATAACTCTGTTCATTTTTTAAAAATTTCTTCTATGTTTTTCTTTCCTATCTCAAGACTTTCTTTCTTTTACCTTAATCCTAATTCCTCTTACACAAAATGACTAATATGTAAATATATTAAATAGAAGTGTACATGTATAACTTTTACCAGACTGTCTGCTACCAAAGGGAGGGGAATAGAAAAATGTGTAACTCACAAATTTGCAAATGAATGAATGTTGAAAACTACCAAAACATATAATTGCAAAAATAAAATGAGATATTTTCATTTTTTAAAAAATTAAGATTGTTGGTAACATCAAAGAGAGCAGCTCTGATTAAATTATGAGGTCAGAAACCAAGGCATCTAGGTTGCATAGTAGATAGAGCACCAATTCAGAGTCAGGAAGACATGAGTTCAAATCCTACATCAGACACTGACCCAGGGCAAATCACTTCACTTCACTCAGTTTCCTTAACTATAAAATTAGAGAAAGAAATGACAAATCACTTCAAAACTTTTTTTGCCAAGAAAACTCCAAATGGCATCACAAGGAATCAGACATAATTGCAAAACAACTGAGGCAACATCAAAAACCAGATTGTAGAGAGTTAAGAGGAGAGGAAAGGGAATGAAGTCACTTCTTGCAGATGGACTTCTGCTCCATGAAGCAGACTTTCCAAGATCTCCAGTAGAAAGACACACTTGTCCACATGTACCAGACCTAGACTCCTTTTAGAGAGTATTTAATGGAAGATGGAGATTTGGAAAGAGGTCTTTGTCACTTTAAAGAGATGAGAGACATTGCACCCTTTTGATGCAATTTAAAGCATTGCAGAAGTGTCAAGAAGACTGCTTGAGTCCCATAAGCAGGTGAACATAAAAGCCATAACTATGACCTGGATCAAACATAAAGAAGTCTTTGAGGGAGAGGCACACCTAGAAAGGACAAACCTCCCATTGGGTCAGGGTTAAAGTATTCAAGGGAGCTGCAGAGGTCAGATATCCCTATGAATATTGCACCAGAGACTGGGGCTTTCTGCAGACCTTTTAACCTGAGTCATTTTATCTGTAATTTCCTATGGTTAGTCACCAGATTAGTGTTCTGCCAGCATTTCCATATGTGTACTGCTAGGCTCATTACTTCATTTGCTCATGAAACATCACTCCAATAATCACTACAAAGAAGATCCTCTTTTCAGGCTGCACTTGAAGATTCTTCCTTCTACTTCAGGTTCTGTGAAGAAGAATGCTCATCCTTACTTATCTTATTCAATGTCCATATTATACTTGGAATTACTCACATTGTAACCTCCAAAGCTGCAAAGCCTATGCTCATATCTCTCCTCTTAAGCTCCATGAGCACAGGTATCTATTCAAGAACTCTTATGATAGAGGACTTCTGATCAAGATGGCAGAGAGAAATCAGGATTTCTGTTAAGGGCTCCTGAATTTCCCTCAGAAACCATGTGAATCAAGCCTCTTAACATATTTGGGAGTGGCAGAACACACTAAAGATAGAATGAAACAGCTTTCAGGAGGCCTGTTGCTGAGAAGGAGGGAGAGGAGTGGGGGTAATTATGGGTGCACCCAGGGTAGAGAGCAAAGACCCAGTGCATGGGCTGTGGAACCAGGGAACTAACCTGAGATCCGAGGCTGTGAAATGGAGACTTCGCAGTTAGGACCTAGTTGCACAGTGGGAGGTTCTAACACACAAGTAAAATTCTAGCTTGGGTGATCAAAGGTTCTAACACACAAGTAAAATTCTAGCTTGGGTGATCAAACCCCATATTCAACCTGTGAGTAGTCTAGATGTCCTGACCCTGCAAGTTAGACTCTGGTATTTCCAGCTGAGAGGATGACCTGGTATCTTGCTATAAACGGCCTGGAGAGGCAGTTGACCTCCCCAGCACTGATGGTCCAGTGAGAGAGAGCCTCAGACTTCCCTTATCATTCAGTCCATTGAGTAACCCCTAGGAATTTCTAACATTAATAGCTCAGGGCAGTTAGCAAGCCTCTTGTGTTCTCAGCACTGAAAGTCTGCAAGCAAGACCCTCCCCTGTCACAAGAACCTTGGGATAGGTAACAAAATCTCAAAATGAAGAAAGGTCAGGAAAAAACAAGATCTACTGAAAGTTACTTTGGAAATAAGGGTGGGCAAAACATAATCTTAGAAAAGGAGAGCAGAAAAAGTGCTATCTATAAATGTATGGAGGAGAAGATGAACTCTCCAGCCAAGAAAGACTTCTTAGAAGAGCCCAGGTAGGATTTTAAAAATCAAATGGAAAAATTAAGGGGAGAAAAAATGCAAGATAAAATTAACATCTTGCAACAAAAAGTGACAGAAGAAAGGAAATCCTTTAAAAATACAATTAGCAATTGTAAAAAGAAAATAGCTCTCTTAAAAATAAAATTGACCTATGACCAGAAAGGAAAATGACCAGTGTTGGAGAGGATGTGGGAAATCTGGGACAGTAATGCATTGTTGATGGAGTTGTGAACTAATCTGGAGAACAACTTGGAATTGTCCCCAAAGGGCAATAAAAAATGTGTATACCCTTTGATCCAGCAATACCACTACTTGGGTCTATGTCCTGAAGAGACCATGTAAAAGGGTAAAACCATCACTTGTACAAAAATATTCATAGCAACTCCTTTTGTGGTGGCAAAGAATGAGATTGAGGGGATTTCCATCAATTGTGAATAGTTGAATAAATTGTAGTACATATATATGTGATGGCACACTATTATGCTACAAGAAATCATGATTTCAGAAAAGTCTGGAAAGACCTGCATGAATTTTTTTTAATTTTATTTATTTTAAGGCATTGGGGCTAAGTGACTTGCCCAAGTTTATACAGCTAGGCAATTATTAAGTGTCTGAGATCAGATTTGAACTCAGGTCCTCCTGACTCCAGGGCTGGAGCTCTATCCATGGCACCACCTAGCTGCTCCAATTTGCATGAACTGATGCTGAGTGAATTGAGCAAAATCAGAAGAACATTATACACACTAACAACAACATGGGTGATGATCAACCTTGATTGACCTGCTCGTCCCATCAGTGTAATAATCAGGGACAATTTTAGGGGATCTGTGATGGAGAAAACCATCTGTATCCAGAGAAGGAAGTATGGAATTTAAATAAAGACTAAAGCTTAATATCTTCAGTTATCTTCAATAAGTTATCTTATGCATTATGTAATTTTGTAATCTCTAATGTTTTCTTTCTTCCTTTTGGAGTTGTTTCTTCTCTCACAACACATTCAGTTTTGATCTATGCATACCATGGATGCAAATGTAAAGACTATATCAGATTACCTTCTTTTATTTTCCTGGAAGGCAATGGGGTCAAGTGACTTGCCCAAGGCCACACAGTTAGGTAATTATTAAGTGTCTGAGGCCAGATTTGAACTCAGGTACTCCTGACTCCAGGACCGGTGTTCTATACACTGTGCCACCTAGCCACCCCCTTGCTATGTAGCCACCCCCATGCCACCTAGCCATACCCTGGATTACCTTCTAATGGAGGGAGGGGGGAGGGGAAAGGAGGAAGGGAGGAAAAAATTGTAAAGCTTAAAACCTTGAAAAAAAAATGATTGGTGGTATGTATTTGTATGTAATTGGAAAACTAAAATATTTATATAATGGCAAAAAGAATAAAATTGACCAAATGGAAATGAAGAAGCAAAAGCTAAAAGAAGAAAATACTTCCCTGAGAAATGAAATAGAAGTGGGGCAGCTAGGTGGTGCAGTGGATAGAGCACCAGCCCCCAGAGTCAGGAGTATTTGAGTTCAAATCTGGCCTCAGACACTTAATAATTACCTAGCTGTGTGGCCTTTGGCAAGCCTTGCAAAAAAAAGAAAAAAAGAAATGAAATAGGAGTAATGGAAGCTAATGGTTTCATGAGAAACCAAGAATCTGTTAAACAAAATCAAATAAAAATGAAAACACAGAAGGAAATATGAAGTATTTTACAAATACTTCATTGGTAAAACAACTGACTGGAAAATAGACCCAGGAGTGATAACTTAATAATGATTATACTACCTGAAGGCCATGACCAAAAAAAGAACCTGAACTCCATTCTTCAAGAAATCAACTAGGACAACTGCCCTGACATTCTGGAAACAGAGAGCCAAATTTCATTGAAAGAATCCACTTATCACCTCTGGAAAGGGATCCCAAAATGAAAATACCAAGGAATATTGTGGCCAGACTTCAGAATTATCATACCAAAGAGAAAATCCTGAAAGTGGTCAGAAAGAAGCAATTCAAATACCAAGGTGTCACAGACAGAATTACACAGGATGTGGCTGCATCAATGTTAAAGGATCAAAGGGCCTGCAATATGAAATTCTTGAGATCAAGGGAGTTTGGATTACAACCAAGAAGCAACTACCCAATAAAATTGAGCATACTCTTTCAGTGGAAAAGATGGACATTTAATGAAATAGGTGACTTTCAAACTTTCCTGATGAAAAGACCAGAGCTGAACAGAAAATTTGATCTTCAAATAGGAGGCTCAAGCTATATTTGAAAAGGTAAACAGGGAAAAAGGAAAATACTACTTGTTATTCAATAAGATCAAACTAGGTACATCCCTAACTGGAAGGAAAATTCTCAAAACTCTCAAATATCAGAATATTGAGGGAGTATTATTAGGTTGAAGATATAAGTTGATTTTGATGGAATGAATTTAAAAAATTAAGACATTAGAAAAGAGGGGGATTGTAATGGGACTGGAGAAACAGGGGAGGCCGAATAGAAAAAATTACATCACATAAATAGCTACAAAGGAGCTATTGCAGCAGAGGGAAAGAAGGGATGGGGTGAAAGTTATTTGAAACCTACTCTCCTCAAATTTGACTTAAAGAGGGAATTGCATATATATATATATTTAATTGTATTCAGAAATTTATCTTATATTTCAAGTATTAGAAGGGGAAGAGGGAGTGAGAATGGAAGGAGGGACTAATACGAATGAGGGAAGGAAGAAGGGGAAAAGGGAAAAAGGGAAAAGGGAAGAACAAGGAAAGAAGGGAAACAGATTGAGGGAAGTGGTATTCAGAAGCAAAATGCTGGTGAGGAGGAACTGAGTGAAGGGGGGGTGAAGTACAAGCAGAGAGGAGATAATATGGTGGGTAATAAAGAATAGTAATTATATGAACTCTCCCATAAAACAGAAGCAGATAGCAGAGTAGATTAAAAACCAGAATCCTACAATATGCTACTTACAAGAAATATATTTGAAGCAGAGAGATACACACAGAGTATATGTAAAAGGCTTGAGCAGAATAAATTATGCTTCAGCTGAAGTGAAAAAAAACAGGGGTAGCAATCCTTAACTCAGACAAAGCAATAGCATAAATTTATCTGATTAAAAGGGATAAGGGGGGGTGGCACAGTGGCACAGTGGATAGAGCACTGGCCCTGGAGTCAGGAGTCCCTGAGTTCAAATCTGGCCTCAGACACTTAATAATTACCTAGCTGTGTGGCCTTGGGCAAGCCACTTAACCCCATTGCCTTGCAAAAAAAATAAATAAGTAAAAAAATAAAAGGAATAAGGAAGAAAACTATATCCTCCCAAAAGATACTATAGACAATGAAGTTCTGGTATATGCACCAAGCAGTATAGCATTCAAATTCTTAGAGGAGAAGTTGAATGAGTTACAGGAAAAAATAGACAGCAAAACTATACCTTAACTTTTCTCTCTCAGAACCATAAAATAAACAAAAAGGAAGTTATGGAGGTGAATAGAATATTAGAAAAGTTAGGTGTGATAGACCTCTGGAGAAAATTAAATGGCGATAGAAAGGAATATGTCTTTTTTTCTGCAGTACATGGCACCTATACAAATAATGATCATGTATTAGGGCATAAAATAACTCATAATCAAATGCAGAAAGGCAGAAACATTAAATGCATTTTTTTCAGATCATGATGCAATAAAAATCACATGTCATGGATAGTTAGACCTAAAATTAATTGAAAACAAAATAATCTAATTCTAAAGAATGAGTGGATCAGGGCCAGCTAGGTGGAGCAGTGGACAGAACACTAGTCCTGGAGTCAGGAGGACCTGAGTTCAAATTCAGCCTCTGAGACTTAATAATTGCCTGTGTGACCTTGGGCAAGTTACTTAACCCTATTGCTTTAAATAAATAAAATTTTAAAAAAGAATGATTACATCAAATAATAAATCATAGAAATAACTAACTTCATCCAAGGGCAGCTAGATGGTGCAATGAATAGAGCATCAGCCCTGGAGTAAGGAGGACCTGAGTTCCCAGCCTCAAACACTTAATAATTACCTGGCTGTGTGACTTTGAGCAAGTCTCTTAACCCCACTGCCTTGCAAAAATAATAATAATAAATTCATCCAAGACAATGACAATAAGAAGACAACACACAAAAACTTGTAGTATACAATCAAAGCAGTTATTTTTTTTTTAGATTTTTCAAGGCAATGGGGTTAAGTGGCTTGCCCAAGGCCACACGGCTAGGTAATTATTAAGTGTCTGAGGTCGGATTTGAACCCAGTTACTCCTGACTCCACGGCCGGTGCTCTATTCATTGCACCACCTAGCCGCCCCCAAAGCAGTTATTAGGAAAACTATTACATCTCTAAATGCATACATGAATAAAATAGAGAAAGAAGAAATCAATCAACTAAAAAAAGCTAGAAAAAGAACAAATGAAAAATTCCCAAATAAATACCAAATTAGAAATTCTGAAAATCAAAGGAGAGATTAATAAAATTGCAAGTAAGAAAATATTGAATTAATAAATAAAATTAAAATATGGTTTTATGAAAAAGTCAATAAAATAGATAAGTCTTTGATTAAACATTTGATTTAAAAAAAGAAGAAAACCAAATTACCAGTACCAAAAATGAAAAAGGTAAATTCACTACCAATGAGGAAGAAATTAAAATAATATCTTGGAGCTATTTTGCCCAAATGAATGTAAATAAACTTGACAATCTAAGTGAAATAGTGGAAGGGATATGAGAAAACTGGAAAACTGATGCATTGTTAGTGGAGTGGTGAACTGATTCAGCCTTTCTGGAGAGCAATTTGGAAAATGGCAATAAAAATGCGTCTGCCCTTTGATCTAGCAATATCACTATTAGGTCTGTATCCTAAAGAGATCACAAAAAAATGGTAAAAAAACTCACATGTACAAAAAAATTTATAATAGTTCTTTCTGTAGTTGCAAAAAATTGGAATTTAAGGGGATGCCCAGCAATTGGGAAATGGCTGTACAAATTGTGGTATATGACTGTGATGGAACATTACTGTTCTATAAGAAATGATTGGGGGGGGCGGTTAGGTGGCACAGTGGATAGAACACCAACCCTGGAGTCAGGAGTACCTGAGTTCAAATCTGGCCTCAGACACTTAATAATTGCCTAGCTGTGTGGCCTTGGGCAAGCCACTTAACCCCATTTGCCTTGCAAAAACCTAAATAATTAAAAAAAAAAAAAAAGAAAGAAATCATGAGGGACAGAACTTCAGAAAAGCCTGGAAGAACTTCCATGCAATAATGCTGAATGAAATGAGAAGAACCAGAACATTATACACACTTAAAGCAAGATTGTGTGATGGTCAGTTATGATGGACTTATTCATTTCAGCAGTAAAATATTCAAAGAGAATTCTAAAGGACTTATGATGGAAAGTGCCATCCTTGGGGGCAGCTAGGTGGTACAGTGGATAGAGCATCAGCCCTGGGAATACCTGAGTTCAAATCCGGCCTCAGACACTTAATAATTACCTATCTGTGTGGCCTTGGGCAAGCCACTTAATCCCATTGCCTTGCAAAAAAAAAAAAAAAAAAAGTGCCATCCATAGCCAGAGAGGGAACTGTGGAGCCTGAAAGCAAACCAACGCTTACTATTTTCAATTATTAAAAATTGTCTTATGAATTAGGTTGGGTTTTTCTCTCTATTTTTTCCTTCCATTTGAATCTGATTCTTCATTCAGAACAATATTAATATGAATCTATGTTTAGAAAAATTATATATGTAGAGTCTATATTAGATTACTTTCTGTCAGGGAAACGGAGGAGGGAAGGGAAGGAAGTAAATGGTAAAACTCAAAACCTTGCAAAAAAAATGATTGATGAAAACTATTGTTGCATCTTGTAAGAAAAAAAAATAAATGAAAATATTTTAAAAGAACTCTTATGGGGGTGGCTAGGTGGCGTAGTGGATAAAGCACTGGCCTTGGAGTCAGGAGTACCTGGGTTCAAATACAGTCTCAGACACTTAATAATTACCTAGCTGTGTGGCCTTGGGCAAGCCACTTAACCCCATTTGCCTTGGAAAAAAACCTAAAAAAAAAAAGAACTCTTATGGTACCTTGGTTGCTACCATATCTTTGAGCAAGACAAATCCTACCCTGTGTTCAGGAAAAAAAAAAAAAGGAAAAAATAGGCCAAAATTGGATCAGGTCTAAAACTCAGGCTATCTAGGCTAATATATATTGTTTGCCATAAACTTTTCTTGAAGAAAGGAAGAGAAGAGAATTCTGGTCAAGATGACAGAGAAAAGCCAGGTCCTGTGCTAAGGTCTCCTGATCTTCCCTCATAAACAATATGAAACAAACCTCTTGATGGATGTCCTATCTACAAAACCCAGAGAAGCTAGAAAAGCAACCGGTACCTCAAGGTCTGTCTTCGGGGATGGGGGGGTGTGGTGAGTGCAGAGTGACAGCCAGTGGGGGAGGGGAGAGGGCAGGACTAATCTAAAATCAGCCCTGGGGGCTTTCGCTGTGGAACCACTTTGCTCTTAGAAACAACCAGAGAGTGGGGGCATGGCCATGGGACTGAGTCTGGGACTTACAGGAAGGGCTAGAGACTACTATTCCATATCATATTAGAAATGTTAGCTGCTTCAATAAGAGAAGAAAAAGAAATTAAAGGAATTAGAATAGGGAAGGAAGAAACAAAACTCTCACTCTTTGCAGATGACATGATGAGAATCCCAAAAAATCATCTGAAAAACTACTAGAAATAATTAGCAACTTTAGCAGAGTTGCAGGATATAAAATAAACTCTCATAAATCCTCAACATTTCTATGAATGACTAGCAAGATGCAGCAGAAAGAGCTAGAAAGAGAAACCCCATTCAAAGTAACTTCAGACAATATAAAATAACTGGCAGTTGGGGGCGGCTAGGTGGCACAGTGGATAAAGCACCAACCCTGGAGTCAGGAGTACCTGGGTTCAAATCCAGTCTCAGACACTTAATAATTACCTAGCTGTGTGGCCTTGGGCAAGCCACTTAACCCCATTTGCCTTGTAAAAAAAAAACCTAAAAAAATAATACCTGGCAGTCTACCTTTCAAGGTAGACTCATAATCTTTTTTAAAACAATTACAAAACACTTCTCACACAAATAAAATCAGACTTAAATAACTGGGCAAATATCAACTGCTCATGGATATGCCGAGCTAATATAATAAAAAATGACAATTCTACCAAAATTAAACTACTTGTTTAGTGCCCTACCAATGAAAATTATAAAAAATTACTTTAATGAGTTAGAAAAAATTATAAGTAAATTCATATGGAGAGATAAAAAGTAAGACTCTCCAGAGATTTAATGGAAAAAAATGCAAAAGAAGGTGGCTTAGCCCTACCAGATCTAAAATTATATTATAAAGCATCAATCATTAAAATTGTTTGGTATTGACTAAGAAATAGAGTGGTAGATCACTGGAATAGACTAGATACAATAGCAGGAAATGATTATAGTAATCTGCTGTTTGATAAACCCAGCTATTGAGATAAAAACTCTCTCTTTGATTAAAAAAAAAACTACTGGGAAAATTGGAAGTATGTATGGAAGAAACTTAGATTAGACCAACATCTCACACCGTATACCAAGATAAGATCCAAATGGATACAGGATCTAGACATAAAAAATAATATTATAAGCAAACTAGAAGATCAAGGAATAGTTTACCTGTCAGATCTATGGAAAGGGATAAAATTTATGACCAAGGAAGAGATGGAGAACATCATTAAAAACAAACTAGATAATTTTGATTACATTAAATTAAAACCACTGTAACCAAGATCAAACGAAATGTAGTAAATTGGGAAACAATTTTTACAACTAGTGTTTCTGATGAAGGACTCATTTCTAAAATATACAGAGAACTGAGTCAAATTTAAAAAAAAAAAGACAAGCCATTCCCCAATTGACAAATGGTCAAAGGATATGCAAAGGCAATTTACAGATGAGGAAATCAAAGCAATATATAGTTATGAAAAATTACTCTAAATCACTAATTATTAGAGAAATGCAAATTAAAACATCTCTGAAGTACCACCTCACACCTCTCAGACTGGCCAATATGATCAGAAAGGACAATGATCAATGCTGGAAGGGATGTGGGAAATCTGGGACACTAATACATTGTTGGTGGAGCTGTGAACTCATCCAACCTTTCTGGAGAGCAATTTGGAATTATGCACAAAGGGCAACAAAAATGTGCATACCCTTTGATCCTGGGCCTATACCCTAAAGAGATTATGAAAAAGGGTAAAATATTACCTGTACAAAAATGTTCATAGCAGTTCTCTTCGTTGTGGCAAAGAAATAGAAACTGAGGGAATGTCCTTCAGTTGGGGAATGGCTTAGCAAACTGTGGTATATGTATGTCATGGAACACTATTGTTCTATTAGAAACCAGGAGGGATGGGAATTCATGGAAGCCTGGAAGGATTTGCATGAACTGATGCTGAGTGAAATGAGCAGAACCAGAAAAACACTGTATACCCTAACAGCAACATGGGAGTGATGATCAACCTTAATGGACTTGCTCATACCAACAGGGCACTGGGATATCTGCAATGGAGAATGCCATCTGTATCCTGGGAAAGAATTGTGGAGTTTGAACAAAGACCAAAAACTTTCTATGTACCTTTAATTTAAATTTTTTTAAGTTTTTTTTTCAAAGCAATGGGGTTAAGTGGCTTGCCCAAGGCCACACAGCTAGATAATTATTAAGTGTCTGAGGTTGGATTTGAACCCAGGTACTCCTGACTCCAAGGGCGGTTCTCTATCCACTGCGCCACCTAGCTGCCCCTAATTTAATTTTTTTTTTAATTTGTCTTATGTGATTCTGCTGTATCTCATACTGTATGTTTCTTCCTTAAGGATATGATTTCCCTCTCATCGTATTCAACTTAGATCAATGCATAATATAGGAATGATGTAAAGACTAACAAACTGCCTTCTGTGGGGGTGGAGGAAGGGAAGTAAGATTGGGGCAAAAATTGTAAAACTGAAAATAAATAAAACCTTTCTAAAATTTTAAAAAAAGGGAGAGATTGGAAGAGAGGGAGAAAGAGACTATTTGATTGTACTCCTGTTTGGAAGTCAAGGGAAAGAAATTCCAGTGGCAGAAAAAGCCCTAAATTATTTCACAACTTGCTTTTTAGGGACTAGGGAGGAGGGATGGTTCTTCCTGTCAGAGTCTGTTGCCACCTACCCCATTCTCTGATGCCAGTTTTCTTGGAAGGAGCCCCAGTTAGTGGGAACCAAACAAAAGGTTTCTCTGTGTCATCTCAGTAAGGTGCCAGGATACACTTCTAATTTGGTGGGAGGCTCCCTTCCAGCAAAGATTCATACCCTGCAGTCTCATCAAGTAAGTTGGAGACTCCCCCCCTTTTATAGCTGAAAAAAAAAAGATTAACAGGGTTTTTAGTAGCGTTATAAAATCTTCCAAAGAGATATATGTGTGTGTATATATCTATATATTAAGAGAAAGAGAGACAGAAACAGAAAGATGGATGGATGGATGGATGGATGGATGGATGGATGGATGGATGGATGGATGGATGGATGGATGGATGGATGGATGGATGGATGGATGGATGGATGGATGGATGGATGGATGGATGGATGGATGGATGGATGGATGGATGGATGGATGGAAGGGGAGAGAAGACAGAGAGAGAGAGAGATAACCAGATGGATGGATGGTGGACAGAAAGGAGGACAGATGGATAGATAGACAGATAGATAGATAGATAGATAGATAGATAGATAGATAGAAGACAGATAGATAGATAGACAGACAGACAGATACATAAATACATAGAAGGTATTGGGCCTAGAGTCAGTAAAGGAATAAACATTTATATAACATCTACTCTGTGTTGTTGTTGGTTGTTTTTCATTTTTTAAGACCATGACATCAGGGAGATAATATCATGACATGCACATAAAATGGATTTGAGTGAGTGGGTACTGTTCTAAGTCACCAGCCTCATTCATCCATGTCCAGGGACCACATATGAATCAGGAGAACTGGAGATGGTCCTGGATGTGAAGCAATCAGGGTTAAGTGACTTGCTCAGAGACACACAGCTTGTAAGTGTCAGGTATATGAGGCTGGATTTGAACTCAGGTCTTCCTGACTCCAAAGCTGGTGTTCTAGGGATAACTAGGTGGCACAGTGGATAGATCACCAGCCCTGGAATCAGAAGGACCTGAGTTCAAATGTAACCTCAGACACTTAATGATTACTCTAGCTGTGTCACTTAACCCCATTGCCTTGTAATAAATAAATGAATGAATAAATAAATAAATATAAATAAATAAACCAAAGCTGGTGTTCTATTCACTGCACCACCCAGCTGCCCCAAGTAGCTTACATTCTCCTGGAAGAAGACAACATAGGAGAGATGGAGAGCACTCTGCTTCACCATGTGATCATCTGGACTCTGTAAGGTGGGCAGATCATGCAGCCATCATCGATAGGGTAATCTCGGTAGTCCTCAGGAACTCCTCTCTTGGTTTTGCATGACTGTACATGTATAATCTATAACAAATTATTTGCCTTCTTAAAAGGAGAGAGGGTAAGGGAGAGAATTTGGAATATGAATTTTTTTAAAAGGTAAAATTTTTGTTTACTTATAATTGAGAAAAAAAATAAAAATTAAATGTAAGGAATCCCTCTCTCTTTCCCTTTACCCTGTCCCAACTCAATTCCCTGTCCCAACTCAGTGTCCAACTCAATTAAATGAAGTTTCTTTAATTTATTCTAAAAGGAAATGTCAACAGGGTTTAGTCATTGAGGAGATGCCCCAGGGGGAAGAGACAATGCCTTGAAGGGTTAGGGGAAGGGAATCTTCCCTTTCTATGACCTTCTGAAGCTGGAAGCACTCCCTCACACCTCCTGGAACTAGAATTGTTTTTACCTAAAAGATATTCAGGGATGATTGAGTTTCCTGGCACCTTCCTCAGCATCAGGAGGTCCAGAATGCCCAGCCCCATAACCTTTTCTAAAATACTAGTATCAAATTCAAATAGAATTGGTATCCACTAATCTACACAAAAGGCAGTATTTTGACTTAATTTTAAATAGGTATGTTATTATATTTGATTATATTTTTATTTACATGTTTCTCAATTATATTTTACTTTATGGGGTAGCACATGAGAGTATGAGGACTTCAGGACCCTTGTTGTGTGACCCTTCTGTTTTAGACAGGAACCTGAGGGGTAAAGGCCTTAGAATGCCTTAGACCTAGGCCCTAGCCACAGTTGCACCTCCAGACATTTGGGAATCTCTCAAGGCTGGGTTGGGACAACCTTGCAGACTACTAAGTAATCATCTTGCTCTGCCTCAACCTAACCATCCCTTCATCTCTCCCAAACTGAGAAGGTCCCCTAACAAATGTTTAGAGAAAGAGAAAGAAGACCAGAAGAACTGGATCTGGGATGATGACCCTGGAGATAGTCTTGTAAATGCCTAACCCTAGGAATGAAAGAGGGATGATTTAGTGGGGATTGAAAATATAGTTCTGTCCCTTGGGCAAGTCACTTAACCACATTGCCTTAAATAAATAAAAAAATTTTTAAAAGAGAATACACAGGGGCAGCTAGGTGGCACAATGGATAGAGCACCGGCCCTGGAGTCAGGAGTACCTGAGTTCAAATCCGGTCTCAGACACTTTAATAATTACCTAGCTGTGTGGCCTTGGGCAAGCCACTTAACCCCATTGTCTTGCAAAAAGAGAGAGAGAGAGAGAGAATACAGTTCTGTTTGTTGTGCTCCTTGGCTCAGGAGAGGACAGAATCAATAACTTTGCCCCATTCCTTCTTCCCCTCTACCCACTGCCCATTCAGCCAAGATGCTGCTGGCAATTGCCCATCTGTAGGCTAATGACTCTTGAGGAGAAGAGATGCTGTGATAGGGGTAGGAGGAGATCTATGAATAGCAAGAAATGAACAGATTCTGTTTATAAATCAGTATCAGAACACAGGATGGCTCTAAAAAGAAAGGCGGCAGGAGGAATACACACATAACAGCATAATAGAGAGATGGTCAAGAGCTTGTATGGAAACCTGGTTTGGGCAAAATAAGGCAAAAGCTCACCTACCAGAACCTGGGATCCCCAGGGCTTAAAATAAGACTGTGATGATGGAGAGGTAAGGATGGTGGCATTATAGGAGTAAGAAGAGCATCAGAAAATGAAGCAGATGAAGCAGCCAGTCCTCCAAAGGACAGAGATAAAGATGGATGAAGATGAGGATGAGGATGGTCTTCTAGAGGCAGAAAACATGGACAACGATATGGCTATCAAGTGGCACGGAGGAATGGTTCCAGGCAAGATACAGTTAAGCTCATCTACCAGAACCTGGGATCCCCAAGGTCGAGTACAAGACTGGGATGATGGAAAGATAAAGAGGATGGCACTATAGTCAGAAGAGCATCACAAAATGAGGCAGATGAAGTAGCATTTATGAGACCTAATATCTGAAATTAGATTGCCCCTTCTCTAGGACAGAAAGGGAAAACAGAAACCATCCTGTTTGACTGTCTTTTGTGGCAGGAAACTAGACTCCAGAGCAAGAGGAATACTACCTATATTTTGCAATTCATTCTTTTTCACTTCCTGCCTTCCTTCTTCTGACTTGACTATTCAGACCAACAGCAGCAGGAGTGACTATCAGCCCTGTGGAGTGATATGAGCATCACCATACACACACCCAAAAGCCAGGGCACCATGAGCAAAGTGTCAGGGAAACCCAGTGCACTCAGACAGCTCTCAAACTTGAAGAAGAAATAACCAGAAGTCATAGGGAGTAAAAAAATTTTGTATTTCTGGGTTACTGAGAATTCCACTCACCTGCTAAATTTAAGAAAACTGCTTTCCTTTTATGTCAATGAGACTGAGAATGGTAAAAGGCTCTCATTGTTTTCTTCTCTATTTTTCCTTTTCTAGGCCAGGTCTGAACTAGAAGAGCTCACATCTTACCACTGGTGTGAATAAGTGTGTGACACTGGGATTCTATTCCAACTGTTCCATCTTCCCCAAGAGATCTGGGAGGGAAATGGGAAGAGGTGGAAACTGCCTTCAGCCGAAAGTGTCCGTTCTATGTTCCTCTTCACTTGATTCTGTTTGTAATCATCTATGTAATTATAGCATGCTAGCCTCGGAATCTATTACTGCCTTGGAAGATGAGTTGAGAGAATAGGGTCTCCCATTGGATGGGGAATCTCAAAACTGAGATAGTGTAGAGAGCAAAATTTACATTTTACTATTTTCAACTATTTCCATTTCATCCCCTAGGGTAACTTCAGACCTGGGCAACAATGGGTAAATCAAAGCTGCTTTGGTAATCACCCAGTACGAGCTGGTTAGGGGAAGGAGCCCCGACATTTACAGACTGGACTCTCTGGCAGTCAGAAGAGACAGTACCAGCTGATAGGCAAGGGCAATGCCAGCCTAGTGGTTTGTCAGAAAGACACTGACAAAGGCTGAACCAGTAGATCCAGTTGCTCGCCATCTGGTGGGCAGTTCAAATATTACACTCAACTGGTTAAATTGTTTTGTTGGATAATTAATACTGTGGTAAACTATCATGTAGAGACTTAAGAAAGACATAACTTCTTCCATACAAAGCTATGGAATGGCTTAGAAATGACCAGAAAGTGATTTGAAGACCTAAGTCCCAGCAAAATAAGGCAAAAAGTTCATTATATGAGCCAATTGTGTTTACTGACTGCTCATTAAGAGAGTGTCAGTTATAGGAATAGGAATAACCAGTCACAAGGTACTTCAAGAGCCAAAGCGGGATCTGCCTTCTGGAGATCCCAACCAGAAAATGTGAGTACAAGTTTGGGGAGCAACCCAGAGGGAGTGTTACCCCATCAAAAGTAATATCGCAAAAAATATTCATAGCAGCTCTTTCTGTAGTAACAAAGAATTGGAAATTAAGTGGATGCCCATCAGTTGGGGAATGGTTGAACAAATTGTGGTTTATGTATGTGATGGAACACTATTCTATAATAAATCATGAGGGATGGGATTTCAGAAAAGCCTGGAAAGATTTGCATGAATTGATTCAGAATAAAATGAGCAGAACCAGAAGAACTTTATGTGCACTAATAGCAACATTGGCTGATAATCAACTTTGATGGACTTGTTCATTTCTGCAGTACAATAATCAAAGACAATTTTAAAAGGCTTGTGATATAAAATACCATCCATATCCAGAGAAAGAGCTGTGGAATTTAAATGAAGACCAAAGCTTTTTATCTTCAATTTTTAAAAGCTCTCTTATGTATTACAACATTTTCCCCCTCTCTAATGTTTTCCTTCTTCCATTTGAATTTTTTTTTAGGTTTTTGGGGTTTTTTGCAAGGCAATGAGGTTAAGTGACTTGCCCAAGGCCACAAGCTAGGTAATTATTAAGTGTCTGAGATCAGATTTAAACTCGGGTACTCCTGACTCCAGGGCCAGTGCTCTATCCACTGCGCTACCTAGCCATCCCATTCCATTTGGATTTGATTCTTCTGTCACAACATGACCAATATGGATCTATATTTGGCATGGTTATAAATGTAGAGCCTATATTAGATTTCTTTCTATCAGGGAGAGGGGGGAGGGAAGAGAGGGAAGGAGAAAAATGCAAAACTCAAAACTTTGCAAAAAAAACTGGTTTAAAAACTACCATTGCAAGTAGTTAGGAAAATAAATAAATAAATGTTAGGTTTAAAAAAGAAAAGAAATAGCTAGGGCAATGATTTTAAAAGGACATATGAAATAATAAAGAATGAAATGAACAGAAAAAAAAAGTAGCAACCCATTTTGAACATACTTAATGCTCTCTTGTAGGAGAGCCCATCTTTTTCAGATAGAAGCTAAAAATTCAATTTGATCTTCGGAGGACCCTAGATCACAAACAATAATAAACCAGATTAGGGGCAACTAGGTGTCTCAGTGGATAAACCACTGGCCCTGCAGTCAAGAGTACCTGAGTTCAAATCCTACCTCAGACACTTAATAACTACCTAGCTGTGTGGCCTTGGGCAAGCCACTTAACCCCATTGCCTTGCAAAAACTAAAATAATAATAATAATAATAAACCAGATTTATTTGACTTATACAGTTCAGATCTAAAGCTGAAAGATTACTTCACCATTTTCCAACCTTTCTGATTTGTTGTACAGAACTCCATTGTGATCGTTGTGGTTTTTCATCTAAATTCAAATTCTGGGGATTTCAATCCAGATCTTATAGGAACAAAATATTTGCACAATATCTTAGATTTAATGGAAATCTCTGCTACCATACTTATTAAGCAGAAATTGCAATACATTGGATGACCTTTTTTGTCTCTCCAAATTGTAGGCGCTACAAACAAGATGGGACAGGATCCATGTTGCCAGTTACTTAGTAGTCTCAGGCAAGTGATACAGCACAGGAGATAGCCAAAGCTTTTTCCTGACCACATGTTTTATAACCTGAATGGAGTTCACTGACTTTCTTAACTAGAGGGATAAAGAACTGTCTGAGAGTTAAAAGTTATCCAGGAAGCATTAGAACCAAGATTCAAGCCTGGGTTTTTCCCTGATTGCAATTCATCCCACTTTTCTCCATGCCTGTTTTCTAACAACAAACATGCCTATCCAAATGTCAACTGTTGCCCAGGGTGTCCTATCCTACAAAAGGGCTCCCTTTTGTCCTCTGGACTCACATGGATACTAGATTTAATCATGCAGGAGTCTAAAGCCAGGAAGAAGGAAGTAAGACTTTTCTTGCACTCACAGACTTTCCCCCCATCCAAAAGTTAAGCAAAACTTACATATGACTCATGTCTAGAGTCCCCCAAAAAAACAGGGTGCCTCCTAAAAAGGGATTTAAATTATGAAATAGATATCATTATATGAGCCAATTGTGTTTACTATTTTCTTGATCAAAGAAATGTTTAAAACACAAAAGACTCATCAGGGGACATTGGCACATTGACAAATTCTTAAAATTTAAACAACCTGTAATAGCTATTATACCCTTGGCAGGAGGAAAGGATAAGTTTGTAGGATAGTTGGGCAGATATTTTGCATTCACCTCAGATCTACACTGTCCAAGCAACTCACAAGTTCAGATCCTCTGGCCTAGACATGTCTCTTTAGTCCTTTCAGCTGAAGAATCCTTCTGGAAGTTATCCTTCAGGACAATCAGCAAGTGACTTAGAATGGAAGGAAGGTAAAACCCAAGCATTTGTTAAGTGTCTCCTATGTGCTGAACTCTGTACTAAGCACTTTACAAATATCTCATTTGATCTTCACAAGAAACTTGAGAGATAGGTTCTATTATCACCCCCATTTACATTGGGGAAACTGAGGCAAAGCCAAGTGACTTGCCCAGGATCACCCAGCTGGAACTTCCTTATGACAGGCTGTTTCCTTTACCACCTAGCTTCCTCTTTGGAACTCTTGAAGTCACCAAGTGACTACCAAAGCCTTAAGTGTCCATCCCGTAGGATTGCTTTCCACTTACCTGTGTTCTAAGAGAGAAGCATCAAGCAAAAGAGTGCAACACTGACTCAGACCCACCAAGCCCCCATTGCCTGAAGACCAGGTGTACTGCATTTCAACCCTTGTCCAGTTCTTTAATATCCTTAAGAAGAATTGGGAGTATCTCTGATAATGGTTCCAGCCCCCACCAATGGTGCTGTCTTGGGTTTGGGGATGGGTCCCTGCATCCAAATCTTTTATCCACCAAGAGTTGTATTAGTTTTTACAAAGGGATACCTACTTTGAAAAGTATAATGAAAAATATGCAACCTAGTCTCCAACACATGATACCTAATCCTCCTTCCACTTGGTACCACCATCTCTGGAAAGTTAAAGGGATTTAGTTCAAAACTCAGCTTAGTTCCTATAGAGTAGAGTCCCAGTTACAAAGCCCTCCTTGGTCTAGAGTAGTACGTACCCTAGCTTCTCTGCCAAGATAGCTGACTGCAATAGCCTGCCTAAAACCAACCTGGATCCAAGGTTGGGTTGGCTCAAACTTCCAGTCTTGTGGGGGATGGCCACCAGCACCTGAAACTGAGGACAAATGGCCCCAAACATAAAATCAAAACTCCAAACCAAGAGAAATCTCAGAGCCGGGGGGGGGTGGGGGGGGGGGGATGAAGAGCAGAGAACTCCCTCCCCTCCACTGGTTCAATTCACTGCATCAGCACTGTGGGTGAAAAAACAGACTGTCTCTGACTGATTTTAAAGAGATTGCCTGTTTCAGCTAAGCAATCAAAGGTGATCACATCACCCACATGGGGAGCCCCCAAGCCTCACAAGGGCAAGCCCCTGACAAAAGAGAAAAACAGACACTTGAAGGCCGGTCTCAGGTTCACTTAGGCAAACACACAATTTACTGCCATGAGCTAGTAATTGCCTTGGCTACTGAAGCAAAGGAAGGACAAGGGGAAATATAAATCCCCCCATCCTTCCTCTCAGGCTGCTTTCCACAGGACAGGCTGGCATAGTCCCAAGAAAAATACTCAAGAGAGGAATGGAGAAGGGTAGAGTCATTCTCCTCTTTTTTATAGCCTCCTGAGTGGGCAGTCATTCCTGGGCTCAGTTGTCAATCATATTTGGCATTGCCTCTCAGTCACAGGAACAATAAGGGATCACTTCACTTCCCCAAAGCACAAATGCATGCCCCTCAAAAAAAAAAGCAACTGCATTATCTCAGAAAACAACATGAACCTCAGCAAAAGGCATGTTCAGTTCTGATCCCTGTTACACTAAAAAATGAAGTAAAATAAAAAATTCTTTAGGCAGCAGGGTGGTTCACAGTGGCTAGATAGTGCAATGGACCTGAAGTCAGGAAGATCTGAATTCAAATCTAACCTCCAATACTTACTATATATGTGTGACACTAGGAAAGTCTACCTCTGGTTGCCACAGTTTCCTACATGGAGATAATAATAGTACTTACTTCCCAGGGCTATTGTTAATATTTTCAAAGCACTTATTGCAATGGCTCACACATAGTAGGCTCTAAATTCCTTCTTATTCTCTCCTTTCTCTTCCTTTCAAACTACTGTCCTCCATCTTATCTCCCCTTCATAATTAAACCTCTATAAAACCAGTGGTATTTACATCTATAATTTCTTGTTCCTCACTCTTCAACTCATTACACTCTGGTTCTTATGCTATATTACTGAAACTATTCTCCAAAATCATTGATGTTGTTAAATCATTTTTTCAGTCATATATGACTCTGACTTTATTTGAGGTTTTCTTGGCAAAGATACTGGTATGGTCTTCCAATTCTTTCTTCAGCTCATTTTAAAGATGAGGAAACTGAGACAAATGGGGTGAAGTGACTTGCCTAGAGTCACACAGCTAGGAAGTATCTGAGATAGCATTTGACAGATCTTCCTGACTCCAAGCCCAGCACTCACTTATACCAAAATCTCTCTATAGACATATCAGACAATAATTTTGTTTTCTTCTAATAATGAGTAAGTAGCCTGTTAAATTATTTGGGAAAACTTAAAGTCAGGAGCCAGAGTCATATGTTTTCATTTTTTCAAAAGACCATAATTTCCCCTCATTGTAAAACTTAGGGGGGTGGAAAGTTTCTCAAGAGGCTCCTTCTGAAAATCAATAAAACCACTTTGATCATAGCCTCTACTACCTCCACTGAGCAGTAAGTTGCAGGCTGAGCCATCATCACTATAGATATGAAAGTTGTCTCTCCCTGGTAAGTACTTTTCTGGCTGAAGCAGACATTGTACAGTTATCACATCGAGCAGCCAGGGGAAAACACAGTGCAATTATTTTTTGGTTGCATACAAAGACTATCTCAGCAAGTTATTGCAAACATTTACTCTGCAGCCAACCAGCAGATAAAGAGATTGGGGAGGCTCTAAGGATTAGGTTTTGAGTGAGCCAGAGGGAAAAGATAATGCTAGAGCTTGAAGTCTAAGTATCACACTGGCTTTCCTTCTTCCTCCCATCTCCCTGCTGTGATGTCAAAGTGAGTTCAGGCAATAAAGCCACACTGGAGAAATCTATTTTTATAGATGGGCAAAAGCCCGAGACATCAAATGGAGTGAGTCTTTGGGAAATAGAAAATGAATTCTTAAGTTGGATGGGAGGTTGGTGATGGATAAAAGATTCGTGTCTCTATTTCCCTAGATTCATTGACTATTCTGGTCAAAGAATTTTAGACCCCTTAAAAGCAAAGATCTAGATTAGAATATCAGGAGAAAGGATCAAATTTTTCAAAGACATGAATACATTTGTACTTTTGGAAATCTAGTCCATCATTTATGTATTTCTAGCTTAAGTTCTTAAATTTAGAATTGAGAAGGATGATGAATTCCATTAATGAAAGTCATTAATGAAGGCACAGAAAAATTAAGTCATTTTTTCCCAGTCACTCAGTAAAAATATACAGATTTGAATGCAAATCCTCCATACTAAATTCAATTCCCTATCCACAACATCAAACTTCATCTTATTATTCTATTTTATGGGTATAAAGAAAAAATGGGAACAGGGCAACTAGGTGGCACAATGGATAGAGCACCAGCCCTGGAGTCAGGAATACCTGAGTTCAAAATAGGCCTCAGACATTTAATAATTGCCTGGCTGTGTGACCTTGGGCAAATCACTTAACCCCATTGCCTTAAATTAAAAAAAAAAAAGAATGGGAACATAAAATGAAGCATTCACAACCTAATCAGGAGGATTATAGCAAGCCTATAGTTTCTCTACTGAAATTTACTTTATTTTTTGGTCAGATTCTAGCAAACAAAATTATGAAAGAGATTCCTTTGGCTGAATTCTATTGCATTGCCTACTGTTTAGAAAGCATTTCCAGGCCTAGAATAAAATTCACTAAGATGAAAAAAATTAATAGATTTGCATTATAACAACTAGTATAACTTTTTTTTCCCCCAGCCAATCTAGTGACTTCTCCTTGAGTCTGTTTCTTTGAAAGTAATCAGAGAAAGTTAAATCTCTGTGTTAATACCAGATATAGGAATATCTTAATTGCTATAGAGCAACATTTTTAATAACTGAAATTTTCAGAGAGAGGAAACTAATTTTCTGTTCCAATCTGGAAAATCAGATAAGCAAAATTATTAGAATTAGTTCTAAAACAAGAGGAAACTGATTGCAAATGAGAATATAAAGACTTATTCTGAAAGTAAAATAATATTTCAACTTAATGATATCTTTTTTACTCCCCAAATATCTTTTTTAACTCCCCAAAATATTTTTCTTATTTCCTTATATATAACTGTTTCAGAGAGTTTAGGTAATTAGATAAATTACCTCCAAATGAGTAAGGTATGAGCCTGTATATAGTATATTGTGAGCTTTGTATATATTTGCTCCATGTTGACTCCTCCACTCAATTGTAAGCTATTTCAGAGCAGGAACTGTCTTTTGCCTCTTTTTTTATATCTCCAGTGCTTAACACAATGCCTGGTACATTTTTGTTGTTGTCACTTTCATCATGATTCTATTTGGGGGTTTCCTTGACAGAGATACTGGAGTGGTTTGCCATTTCCTTCTCCAGTATTTTACAGATGAAGAAACTGAGGCAAACAGTTTCTAGGGTCACACAGTTAGTGTTAGAGGTCACATTTGGAGTCTTTTGTGTTTTTTTGTTTTTAGGTTTTTGCAAGGCAAACGTGGTTAAGTGGCTTGCCCAAGGCCACACGGCTAGGTAATTATTAAGTGTCTGAGACCGGATTTGAACCCAGGTACTCCTGACTCCAGGGCTGGTGCTCTATCCACTGCACCATCTAGCTGCCCCTAGAGGTCACATTTGAACTCAGGTCTTTTTTACTCCAGACCTGGAGGTCTATCTACTATGCCATCTTTTTCATTTGGCACATAAATATTTAATAGCTATTGATTGATTGATTGATACAATATTCCTTGTTAAATATATGATGGGGGAAATCATAATCAAATGGTGTGAAAACTTCTATTTTGCCTCAATGTATTTGATGATGTTAAAAAGGCATTTTTCCTTCTTGAGGATGTTTTCTGTCCTTCTCCACTACAATAGATTATAAAATATTAATACTAGAAAGAAACCTAAAGTCATGTATTGTAGTACTTCATTTTACATATGAGAATACTGAGGACCAAGAGACCAAGTAATTTGGGAAAATTCATTTAATAGGACTTAACTTTAATCAGACTTTTCAGAAACATAAACTGATTAAGTAAAGAGAAAAATTCTCAATATGCAGAAGAAAAACCTACCGAAAGATTCTGGAAATACTAAATAAAATGGACACTTATGCTGATCAATAAACACATGATGAGTAGAAAGAGGAGGTCATCTTCCTCTTTCACACTGAATTTATTAAACTATGTCTATTCTTTCTCTAAAAAATAAGTTTTCTATCCTATTTACTCAAAAGTTTTTGCAGTATCCTGGCTTTTGCTACATAGACTATGACCTTCAAAGGAAGGCTTCACATAAACTTCATATATTTAGAGAAGCTAAGAAAGATGTTTCTTGTCTCTTAACATCCTGGATCACACCAGGAGTTCTCAGAAGATACTTTCTCAAGTAGTCAAAAGGACATGAATAAACAATTCCCAAAAGAATTGCCAACTATTAACAATCATATGAAAGGGCTGTGAATAATTAATGAAAAAACATGATTATTAAGACAATGCTGAGCTTTCACTTCACACACAGAAAGCCAGCAAAGATGACAAAAGATGGAAATAATCGATAGTGGAGGGGTTGTGGAAAGACAAGCACACTAATATGTGCAATTGAGTATTGGATTCTCATCATTCTGGAAAGCAATTTGGAATTATACCTAAAAAGTGATAAAAATCTGCATATTCTTAAAGACCCATAGATTCCATCAATAGGTGAATACTCCAAGAAAGTCAAAGAGGCTCCAGGAAAGGAGAAAATCAAATATTCACCTAAATATTCAGAACAACATTTTTTGTGTATTGGCAAATACCTGGAAACCAAGTAGATACCCATAAATTGGGGAATAGTTTTGTGGTATATGAACAAATTATGGTACATGAATGGAGTGTTATAAGAAACAATGTATTTAAAACTCAGAAAAACATGGGGAAATTACACACTGATGCAGAGTGAAGTAAAAAGAATCAAGGAAATAAATATATAAAATGACTACAACAATGGAAATGGAAATGAGAAAGCACAAAGAAATTGAACTCTGTATAATTATAATCACCAAGCCTGGCTCTAGAAAAACAATCAGTAAATTTGCCTCCCTCTCTTCTTTGAAGAGTTGGAGGACTTTAAATGTAAAATATTGCCTATCAAACTTGGTTGAACTGATTTTTTAAAAATTTTTTCATATAAAGTGTTACTATTGGGGCGGCTAGGTGGCGCAGTGAATAGAGCACTGGCCCTGGAGTCAGGAGTACCTGAGTTCAAATCCGGCCTCAGTCACTTAATAATTACCTAGCCGTGTGGCCTTGGGCAAGCCACTTAAGCCCACTGCCTTGCAAAAACTGAAAAAAAAAAAGTATTACTATAAGGTCATATTGGTCTGTATCCAAAAGAAATCAAAGGAAAAAAGGACCAATATATACAAAAATATTTATTGTAACTTTTTTATGGTAGCAAAGAATTAGAAATTGAGGAGATGAGCATCAATTAGAAAGTGTTTGAACAAGTTGTAGTATATGATTATGATTGTGCCATAAAAAAATGAAAACCAGGCCTGGAAAGACTTTTATGAACTAACACAATGTGAAGTGAGTAAAACCAGGAGAACACTGTATACAGCAATATTGTATAATGATCAATTGTGAATGGCTAAACTTTCACAGCAATACAATGATCTAAGACAATTCCAAAGGACTTAAAATTTTTTAAAAATGCTTTCTACTTTCAGAGAAATAACTAATGGAGTCTGAATGCTGATTAAAACATGATTGCTGGGGCATCTATGTGGCACAGTGGATACATGATACATTCAGGACCTAAAGATTTTCATCTTTTCTATTACAAAATTATACTTAAGCTCCTTGTGAGCAATGACTATGTTACTTTTGTATCTGCACCAACAGATTACAATGTACAACAAATTGCATATTGTAAATGCTTTATTCATTCTTTCATAAAAAAATAAAGTTTTAGCAAATTACTTCTGCCCTGCAATCTAAATATATTATTAGAACAAATTTTGTACAATATGTAATCCATATCTCAAAGGGTCAATGAGATCTCTCTTTGTTTTTGAAGACTGATAACTACTCAAGCAATTGCTAAGAGTAGGGGAGAAAAGAGATCTGTTTTCTTCTGACTGCCAGAAGGCTGCTATGGCTTCTAATTCTAAGACAAGAGATGGTCATTCCAACCTCTCTTCAGGTCCTCTCTAGGAGGTAGTTAGGTGGCACCACGTTAAAGTGCTGAACCTTGAATCAGGAAGACCTCACTCACAATCCTTCTAGTTGAGTTACCCTAGACAAGTCATTTAACTCTTATTTGTCTCAGTTAATGTCATGTAAAATGGGGCTTGACACATAGTTGATACTATATAAATGCTTATTCCTTTTTTCTCCCCTTCACGTTGCTGAAGGAAGAAAACTATTGGGAAAAACTGATAAGAGGGGGCTGGCAGTCTCCACAAAGTCCCTAATCTCAGTTTGCTACTCTAGTAACTTCAGAGAATTTTTCCCTTGAGTCATTTTAGACTCTCTTTTATAGTTGAGTCATTCCCAGGGAAAGAGTTCCTTCATTCTCTATCATCTGGTATATAATCTCATATGTATACTTTGGATGTTTTGCCACTGCCTTGGATAAATGAGTTAATTTGCTGTGTATGTTCACTGGGGAACTGGCATTAGGAGGAGAGGAGAAGAAATCTTGATATAGAGCTTGAAGCTCCTTACCCCCATTAAAAAGAGCTTGGAGCTCTTTCCCCATTAAAAAATAGTGATCAGGGGTGGCTAGGTGGCACAGTGGATAAAGCACTGGCCCTGGAGTCAGGAGGACCTGAGTTCAAATCCAGCCTCAGACACTTAATAATTACCTAGCTGTATGGCCTTGGGCAAGCCACTTAACCCCATTTGCCTTGCAAAAACCTAAAAAAAAAAAAAGTGATCAGGGACTATAGCTTGAACCTAAAAATTCCCTAATACACTATCTGATTATAATAACTTCTTATAATAACTTATAATTATTGATAATATTCAAGGGAACAAATAGACATAATTCTGGTGTGGTACTCCCCTCTCTTTGAGGAGAGCAGAATGGTCAGCCTCTAAACCCCAACTTCTGGCTCTTCCCTCCTGGAGAGAATCATAGTCTCCCTAGGAGGAGGGAGTGGTTTATTCTTGCCTTTCTATGAGCTACCTTAAAACAGCCAATTTTTACATCTACAAATAATGCATTCTAAAATACTTAACAAAAAAGATGCCATTCTTCAGTGGACTCAGTCTTCCTCAGTTTCTTCATCACCTCCAGCAGCCCACGCTGTCTCTCTCAAAGGTCAAAGCAGTTGGAACACATGTTCTGTAAATTAAAATTGCCACATTTTTCACTGGCTTCTTCCTAGAGACGGGAACCAGTAGTGTTCAGGCTAACCCCCCACCCTGATCAATTAGAGACAAAACAGCCACATGAAGGGACATTCAAAGACCCACTTAATGGGAACACAAGCTTCTAGTGAGATAAAATTGACCTTATTTATTAAATTTTAACTTAATTTTCAATATAACCCAATTGCCAACTAGACATCTCTTTCCAAGAATAATCCCCTTGAGGAATATGTGTGTGTTCACTCTGTGTATTAAGATGATATTAGCACACAAAAAAAGGGAATATTTGAAAGAAATTCTCAACTGGTTTCGGCTTACCATAATGAGAACATCAGCAGTTCATTGCTGGCCTTTGTCAATGAAACCCAATCCAAAAAGCAATTGATCATGAATTTAAGAGCTAGACAGGCTCTAAGAAGTCATCTAATTGAACCTTCTCACTTTACAAATAATAATAGCTATTAGTTATATAGCACATTAAGATTTTCAAAGAATATTACAACTATTATCTCATTTTATCTTTTATCTGATGCTAAATCCAGCCTTCCTTCCACTATCCCAGATGATCTTTATTGTTAAAAAAAAAAAACTCCTATTGATAGGTACTTAAAAGGAAAGAATTACTTTTAGGCACAGTATTAGGTCCTGGGGTTATAGAAGACATAAAGGGAATAGTCCCCGAACTCAGGGAGCCTTACATTCTGTTGGAGGCTCACAGAAAAACTCAGCATGAAGAGGGAAAGAAGATGGAAGCCCAAGAAGGATGCCATCTATGGAAAAAGAAAATGTTGCCTCTAACATGCACTGGGACACTTTATGCCTTGATCCAAGATTGCACAGGATGGCAGTTCAGTCATTATGCCATCTGACACATAACCTATAAGTATTCAATCAAAGGAGAAGAGTCAAAATAATGTTAAGGTGAGGAAGGAGCTAACATTAGAGATGAGATTGTGGTTTCCATCTTCAGTTCCTTCTCTTTTGTTTTGGCTCTGATCCTCAACATAGCTTCTTTCCTCATTTCCTTTTAGTACTTCTATCTCAGTCCTGAAGTCTTTTGTCTTAAGCTGCTCTGAAGGCAAACTTTCATTAAAAAATCAGGTCAACTCTAAGATAAAACTTTCTCATCAAAAATGGCAACAGAATAATCTTCACAACTTGGGGATTTTCTGCCTCCTGTCTAATATGCATGCTGAAGAGTCCCATATGATGTTTTCCTTTGGCTTCTAACTTTGTAAAGGTCTTGGACTGTACTTGCTTTTCATATTTCCAAATAGACTAACTTGTACATGAGCCTACTTGTGAAATGATACAGAATGTGCTGGGGCTTTAGGCCAGGAAGTTAGCTGGGCTACAATGGAAAGAATGCTAATTTCAGAGCCACCTGGTGTGACCTCTGCCACTCACTACTTGTGTGATCATGGGCCTCAGTTTCCCCTTCTGTAAAGTCAGGGAATTGTTCAAGATGACCTCTAAATCTATGATATCTGCCTATCCAAAAATAGGAATAGGGAGCCCAGCAACCAAGAATGATGAGTAAAAGTTTTGTGTGATTCATCTTAGGCTCTCTGCCAGTCTCCCAAAACCCATAATGGCTTTCTTAATTCAGTTTTCTAGTTCTTTGTCAATCAGTTCATCATTGGACTGGGTGTGGCCCAAGTAAAACATGGGCAATCATGGGTTCTACTGTCAGTAAAGAGAGCATTCTTTGAATACAGAACTTTCTTTGGACATTTTTAAGACATGCATCTGCCTACACTCAATAAATTCCCCCTGAGGGCTGTTGAAAAGATGCCAGCTCCAATTCTACATCCTGAAAGCTTACCATAAGTAAGTGTTAACAAGAAAGAAATGCCTTATGGTATGTTAACCACATGACTCTTGGAAAAGCGTGAAAGAGTTGGCTAATTGGTACCAGCCACAGATCCCCATAGCAAATAGAGGCATGTGTTATTCACTTTATCTTTAGCCAGTTCTCTAGTGCTATAACTTGGGAGGGATAAACAAGGTTTTGTCCCTGTGGCACCACTAGCAATTTTCTTCCCAAGGCAATTGTTATCTCCCAAAAACTCAGACCACCCTTCCAAAAGTGCTTCTGCCCCCAAACCCCACAAGATTCCCAACAAAACCCCACCTTAGCACTGTTTTGGCTCACCTCCTTTGGTTTAACACTTCTGGGTTATGGGGTATGTGGCCTAATAACTGAGCTGCCATTGGAGGCAATCCTGGATCAAGGGATAAGGTGTCCCAGGGCATGTTGGAGATCAGTATTTTCTTTTTTTTTCATAGATGGCATCAATGGTAATAAAAGAAGTTGTCTTCCTACCAGAATGATCACACCTGCAGTTGGACTGTCCTCTGCACCCCAACCCTCTTCACTTGCTCCATCCTTTTAATTAAATCCCTAATTACAATTCTGTAAGAAACACAAATGAAAGGACATACAACTGCATGCAAATTGCTCTGATTTTTGGAATGTGCATACTCATTTTAAAAATTGCTGAGAGAAAATCCAAAACAAAATTGACTCCTAGAATTTCATCAGGGGTCCCTACCCAAGGCTGCTTAGAGTTCCTTGTTGCTTTTCTAGTGTTTCCAAACCCCAAGACTCCATAATAAAGGGGAAGAGTTACTGCTGGCAATCATGACAGCAATGTGGTTGGGACCACAGGGGTCTCAACTGAAATACTGCTGCTAAGATCCAAACCAAGTGATCCTTGGGACTATGCAGACTTCTGCTCTCCTCCTCACAGTTTGAGCCTTCTTCTAGCCATTACCTCTCTATGGGAGAACTTTAATTAAGGCACTTTATTCTTTAATTTTTCCTTTATCTTGTTCTCCCCTCCAAAAAAAAATTGATGAGGTCTTGCAAAAAATCACAGTCAAGTCTCAGGGTTAAACCAAGGAAAATGTGGAGGGGGGGGCCTCTTTTGAGGTTCAGAAACTGTATTTTGAAGAACAAAAAAATTAAATCTGAGATCCTTCATTTTGAGGGTACATATCTTAATGGAAAGAGTAATGACATCAAGTTTCATCTACTTCTGATACTTACCAGTCTTCAATTGTTCAGGTAACTCCTTAGGGCTTACCTACTATGTTCCCTATGGTTGCAGTCTGCATGATAAAGTTCCTCACCTTAAGGAAGTCATAAATCTTTCCCCTATTTGTATTTTTGTTTAGGGAGCATAACACTGCAAACAAAAACACAGGCTCTAGAGGGCTCATACAACCTTCCATTATCTATCCACTCAAGCCAGGAGTACTTGCACTTTTAGAAATAAAAAAATTAATTTCAGCCCATACATTGATTTACCTCTGTGGTATGAATCCTCCTTTTAAATCATCAAAACTGCTTAACCTCCAAACCTCAATTTCATTGTGGGAAGATATAACGTTTAGCTGCCTCACAAAGGTGGTGGAAGCCAGAATTAATTAATGTTTACTAAGCACCCGGATGGCAGAACTATTCTCATTAAATTCTAATTATGATGATCTGCATGTAGGGGGCAATATGAAATGAAGGGCTGATGCTTGGACCAAATCTGGTATACTGCTTTCCGTGCTATAGAATTCCATTTTAAAAAGAATGATTTACATTTCCCTAATTTTTCATGCTTCTCACGCATAGCTGCAGGGGAAAATTCTGATTAGTCTAATCTTGCAAGCATGAAAATGACATATGGTGAATTTAGGTCAAAAGGGAGAACTCTGATCCTTGCCTTTTTTAATTCTTTGTCTTTCTCATGGCTTCTGACTGCTCCTGCTCTGGAAGGTCCTTTGTCTTTTTCAAATTAAATCTCTCTCCAGCTCTCTTACCTTAAGTAATATCGCAGACCAAGTAATGGTAACCCACAACTCTGAGCTAAGGATTAGCTAGCTTTGTGACCCTGGCCACAACCAGCAGGGAATAGGATGTTTGCCAGCACAGTTAACAAGGTTAAGCTATAAACAGGGAGAAGAAAAAAAAATGAGTGAAAAAGGAAAGCAGGATGAAAGGATAGAGGGGAAATGGATCCCTATGGTTTCTCATCAACAGAATAATCAACTTGTTAGAAGCAGTGAGAGGAAAGGGTTGTCTTGACATCACTCTCCCAGGAGTAAGGCAGCAGGGGTATTTATTCCAGAGAGGAGAATTGTGAAAGCCATGTTAACTGTCTACAAATATTTAAAAGGCTACCAGTGAAAAGGGATTAGACATGTTCTATTCGGCATTGGAGTGCAGAACTAGGTAAAATGAATGAAAGTCAGTGAAAGTTAGAGATAACAGATGTAAACTTATTATGAGGACAAGTATCCTATCGATGTTAGCTTCTCCAAAAGCAGAATGAACTGCCTGGGAAATTAGTGATCTCCCCCCTCACTTAAGGTTATTATTATAATAATGTTTATCCTTCATTTTCTAAGAAGACCATGACATCAGGGAGTTGATGCCATGACAAGCACATGAATTAGATTTGAAGCAGGGAGGCTGTGCTGAGTCACCAGACTCACTTTCTCCTCCAGAGCCATCTGGGTCCATGACCAGATAAGATTCAGGATGACTGGAGATGACCTTGGATGTGAGGCAATCAAGGTTAAATGACTTACCCAGGGTCACTCAGCTAGAAAGTATCAGAGACTGTATTCAAAATCCCATCAAGACCAGTGCTCTATCCACTGCACCATCTAGTTTCCCTTACTTAAGGTTAAGCAAAGGCTGAACTGACAAGCTCAAAGACTGAATAACTCACAAGGGTCAGCTAGTGCAACTTATACTTGAATAAGAATCCCTTCAGTAAGTGGTCATCCAGAATTGAGGATTCAGTTCAATTAACATTTATTGTACAGCTACTCCATGTAAAGCATTAAACTAAGAACTAAAGATCAGACAAATAATTAGCAACTTTTCCATCTCCTCCAGGTTAGGTAGCATGAAGTACCCTCAAATTAACTTCATGAGTCATGATGGGAAAATAATACATGGACTGATTAACTAAAATTCAGATGAGTGGGTAATTAATTACTATAGTGGTTCACAGACTAGTGTTAACCCTGAGTGAATCAACAATCTCCTATTTTATTTAATTCCTTTGGCCCATTAGGTATTGTGACTGGAGATGTAGTTTCAAAGCCAGGAAGACCTGGATTCAAGTACTGTTTCAAATATGTATTAGTAGCAGGGTCCTGGACCCCTAGGATTGGATAGAGCTCCGGACTTGGGAAATGAGATGAACTGAACTCAAATCCTCCCTCAGATATTGACTAGTTGTGTGACACTGGACAAGTCACTTGACCTCTTTCTCCCTCAGTATTCTTATCTATAACATTGGTATAATGATACCCATCTCACAAGGTTTCTGTGAAGATAATTGTGAAACTTTTCACAAACCTTAAAAGAATAGATAAATCCTATTTATCATCATCATCATCATCATTATACCTCTCATTATTTTAGGCAACTCTCTAAGATTATAAATTATTGAGAAGATGCCAACCTGCATTAGTAAAGAAAGTTTCCTCAACTAAGAGTATCAATGAGATCAAAGTATGTAAACCCTATCATTAAAAGGATCAGAATTTCATAATTCCTTGAAGGACCAAGCTGATCCAACTGATCCAATGCATAAAGTAAAGAAAATGTAAAACTACAATTGTTTGTATTTTTGTTGATATTTTGTTTTCCCCTAAATTAAAAAAACATTTGGGGGGGGGCTGAGTTCCAAATTTTATCCCTTCCTTCCTTCCCTCTCCTTCTTGAGATGGAAAGTCATCTGATTTAGTTTATACATATGCAAACATATAAAACATTTCCATATTAGTCATTTTGAACAAGAAGATTCAAAAAGGAAAGGAGGAAAAAAAGAAGGAAGAAAGGAAGGATACTTCAGTCTACATTTAGACAATATCAATTCTTTCTCTGGAAATGGATAGCATTTTTCTGCTTGAGTCCTTTGGATGACTATAATACTGAGAATAATAGCCTTGTCATTCATATTTGATCATTATTCATATTTGATCATCATTCAATGTTGCAGTTACTGATTCTGCTCACTTCCCTATCAGTTCATGTGAATCTTTCCAGATTTTTCAGATATTATCCTGTTTGTCATTTCTAACAGCACAATAATATTTCATCCCAATTATCTACCACAACTTGCTCAGACATACCTCAGTAGATGGGCATCCCCTCAATTTCCAATTCTTCACTGCCACCAAAAGAGCTGCCATAAATATTTTTGGCCCTTTTCCCTTTTGAAATCCCATCTTTTTTTTTTTTAGCTTTTATTTAGTTAGTTAGTTAGTTAGTTATTTTGGCAAGGCAATGGAGTTAAGTGGCTTGCCCAAGACTACTCAGCTAGGTAATTATTAAATGTCTGAGGTCACATTTGAACTCAGGTCCTCCTGACTCCAGGTAGAAGGTGCATAGCCCAGGGCCGGTGCTCTATCCGTTGCGCCACCTAGTGCCCCCCCCTTTTTCCCTTTTTTTAAAAGAATCTCTGAGATTCTTATAATTGTTTGTAATTAACATCCATTCATACAAACAGATGAAATTATAGTAAGATTATTTTAATATGCATGATTTGAGGAGTCTGGTCCTTTGTAGTTAGGTTCTAAATATGCCCTGATATGTTTTATGGCCTCTAAATGAGATGGTAGCAGTAGGGAGCTCTGGATGTGGAGTCAGGAAGATTTGACTCAAAATCCTCCTAGCTGTGTCCTGGGCTTTATAAATACTAGGCGTTAGCATCTCTCAATCCCCCTTGCATTGCCCCCAGTCTCCGTGTCTCCCTCATCTCTGCCTACTCCCAGTAAACCCCAAATAAAATGCCCCTTTCTAAAGGAAGCCTTTTCCAGTCTCTCTTAATTCCCATCTCCTCCCTCTGCTGCTAACTTCCCATTTATCCATCCCTTCTACATCTTGTCTGTGCGTAGTGTGCTTGCAGTCGCGGAGCCTTTCTTTGTCCTCCTGGGGCTCAGCACACAGTGGGCGCTTAATAAATGCGCTCGCCATCACGCCCCACCCCCCCAGCAGCGACGGGGAGCGCATGCGTAATAGGCGCCGCCCCGCCCCCGCGCGCGGCCCGAACCGGTTGAACGGAAATTGGGTCCGCGTGAGGGGTGTAGAGACGAGGGCGGAGGGGCAGGGGTGGCGGGGTGGGGGGTGGGGTGGGGGCGAGGAGAGGGGCAGGGGGAGAGGGCCGGGGGCTGGCGGCAGACCTTCCGGACCCAGGCGGCCCTCAGGCCCGAGCGGAGCCCGGCGGCGCCACAGTAAGGGAGCTGCGCCGCCCGCCCACTCAGGAGGCCCGGGCGGGACGGACTCCCCGCTCCACCAATGGGGAGAAAGGACACTGCGGGTGGCTCCGAGGATTGGCAAGCGGGCGAGGGGGGCGGTGTCAAAAAAGTACCTCCCCCTCCACCGGGCCCGGACCGGAAATGTGAGGGAGAAGAGGGGAGGAGCCCACCGAGGAGGGCGTGGCTGGGAGGGGCGGGAAGAGAGGAAGGGAGGGGGAGAAGGAACCCCAAGTTAACGCGCCCCCTTGGTCTCCACCCCGTCCACAGCGGTTTTCCTCTGAGTGAAGGCGAAGAAACCCCAAGACCAGGTAAGGGAGCCAGCTCCTGCCAGGAGCGAGCCTTTATTAAGTGCCAACTGTGTGCCAGGCTCAGCAGACACCAAGCAAGGCAAAAACTGCCCCTGCCCTCGGGGAACTGCCAATCTCAGGTCCCAACAGAACCGTGTAGAGAAGGTAGAAGGTGCATAACGAGGTCCATACAGAATACCTGTAGAGTAGGTAGAAGGTGTGTAATGAGGTCCATACACAATACCTATAGAGTAGGTAGAAGGTGTGTAATGAGGTCCATACAGAATACCTGTAGAGTAGGTAGAAGGTGTGTAATGAGGTCCATACACAATACCTGTAGAGTAGGTAGAAGGTGTGTAATGAGGTCCATACACAATACCTGTAGAGTAGGTAGAAGGTGCGTAATGAGGTCCATACACAATACCTGTAGAGTAGGTAGAAGGTGCGTAATGAGGTCCATACACAATACCTGTAGAGTAGGTAGAAGGTGTGTAATGAGGTCCATACACAATACCTGTAGAGTAGGTAGAAGGTGTGTAATGAGGTCCATACACAATACCTGTAGAGTAGGTAGAAGGTGCGTAATGAGGTCCATACACAATACCTGTAGAGTAGGTAGAAGGTGCGTAATGAGGTCCATACACAATACCTGTAGAGTAGGTAGAAGGTGCGTAATGAGGTCCATACAGAATACCTGTAGAGTAGGTAGAAGGTGTATAGCCAGGTCCATACAGAATACCTGTAGAGTAGGTAGAAGGTGCATAGCCAGGTCCATACAGAATACCTGTAGAGTAGGTAGAAGGTGCATAACGAGGTCCATACAGAATACCTGTAGAGAAAGTAGAAGGTGTATAGCCAGGTCCATACAGAATACCTGTAGAGTAGGTAGAAGGTGCATAGCCAGGTCCATACAGAATACCTGTAGAGTAGGTAGAAGGTGCATAACGAGGTCCATACAGAATACCTGTAGAGAAGGTAGAAGGTGTATAGCCAGGTCCATACAGAATACCTGTAGAGTAGGTAGAAGGTGCATAGCCAGGTCCATACAGAATACCTGTAGAGTAGGTAGAAGGTGCATAACGAGGTCCATACAGAATACCTGTAGAGAAGGTAGAAGGTGTATAGCCAGGTCCATACAGAATACCTGTAGAGTAGGTAGAAGGTGCATAGCCAGGTCCATACAGAATACCTGTAGAGTAGGTAGAAGGTGTATAGCCAGGTCCATACAGAATACCTGTAGAGTAGGTAGAAGGTGCATAACGAGGTCCATACAGAATACCTGTAGAGAAGGTAGAAGGTGTATAGCCAGGTCCATACAGAATACCTGTAGAGTAGGTAGAAGGTGTATAGCCAGGTCCATACAGAATACCTGTAGAGTAGGTAGAAGATGCATAATGAGGTCCATACAGAATACCTGCAATGTTGGAAGACGGTGTATAAGCAGGTCCATATAGAATATGAGTAGAGAAGGAAAGCTTAGAGTTCAAGGCTCTCCCATATTCATATCATGATATCCTCTGCAAGGTACTTTATAGATGATCTAGATGTGCATCATCTACCTAGATCAAACCTCTCAGACTGGACCAAGCCAAAGAAACCCTAGAGCCCAACTTCCTCCTTTTATAGTCAAGGTAACCACAGCCCAGCAAAGCCTTCATTCATCTGGTCCACCCTTCACATCATACAGAGAAGGCAATGGAGCCCAGAAAAGAAAGGAGAAGTGTCTGAGGTTGCATCTTTTCAACCTCTTCATTCTACAGATGAGAAGTCTGAGGCTCAGTTGTGGGGGGGAGCAGAGCTAGAATTCAGGCACGGGTTTTTCAATTCCAGATTTCAGCAACCTTGACTGCCAATGTCCAACATCCTCCAGAGTCATTGTTCTATGACCCACTCTTCCTCATAGGACCAGAATATGAGCAGCATGACCTCTTCCAAGAAAGGGACTTCATCTTATAGTAAAGGGACTTCTCTTATAGTAAAAGAGAAATGCAAGAGTAGGTGTGTCAAATTCAGTTTGTAAACCAGATTAAAATGTAATTGGGGGTGGCTAGGTGGCACAGTGAATAGAGCTCCAGCCCTGGAGTCAGGAGTACCTGAGTTCAAATTTGGCCTCAGACACTTAATAATTACCTAGCTGTGTGGCTTTGGGCAACCCACTTAACCCCATTGCCCTGCAAAAAAACTAAAAAACATGTAATTGGAGGGCAGCTAGGTAGCCCAGTGGATAGAGTACCAGCCCTGAAGTCAAGAGGATCTGAGTTCAAATGTGACCTCAGACACTTAATAATTACCTGACTGTATGACTTTTGGGCAAGTCACTTAACCCCATTGCCTTGCAAAAAGCAAATATATATAAATGCAAAGCATAGATAATTTTAAGTCAATCTGGTGGGACTCACTGGCATCTGTTGCTATTTGAGTTTGACTCAACTAGCCTTGAGAACTAAGTTGTGAAATTGTGTCTTGTTCAGGGTCCTAGCCAGTTCATACTTGGGCTTGGACTTAAACCTACATTGACCTGGCTTAGAGTAAAGCTCACAATTCACTAAGCCATGTTGCCTCTCAATAGTAATAACTCACATTTATAAAGAATTGTAAGGTTTGCAAAGCACTATCTTATTTGATCTGGAGTTGGTAAGGATCATTTAGTCCAAAAAGTCTATTCTTTCTTAAATGAGGAAACTGAGGCCAGAAAGTGTAAAAGAACATATATTTGTAGGTTCACAGCTCCAGGTAACTTGGGGAGATGGCAATGTGTAGTCTAAATATATCTTCTTACAAAGAGACCCAGAGAAGTGATTTACCTGTATTACAGCAATAAATGAAACAACTGCAATTCAAACCCAGTTTTTCTCATTCTAAAGTCAACTTTATATCCATTGGACTTTGCCAAGGCATTAAGGGCAATTTTATTTTAATTAGATTTTTTAATTCCAAAAGGATGACCTGTTTTTCCACTTTTCCCTTCAAAGAACTGGATGTTGCAGCCAATATAATCTACTTATCTATTCACAAATACATCATCATAGTTTCATCCTCCTTCTGTCATCTCTACCCATTGAAAACCCTGATCCTTCAAATCCTTCCATTCAAATGCCGCTTATAACTTCATGTCTTCTCTAATCACTCTGGCAGGAAATTATCCTTCTGTCCTCAATTAATCAACAGACATTTATTAAGAGCCTACCATGTTCTAGGTACAAAAGATTTAAATAAAAATAAACATCTTTGCCTCAAGGAACTTACCTTCTCCTGAGGTTATTCCTGAGGAGAAATAACATGTTCACAAATGAATAAAGGAACATCCAATAAACAAGCAACTATTAAATTCCTATCATGTGTAAAGTACCCTGCTAGATAGTGGAATATACTCAGATATCCAAATAGATCTGTTTTCTCAAATGATGTAGCTCTTAACCCAGTCATTCTCTGGACACCATTTGTAAACATCTTCCTGTCAGTTTGCCACAGATGGTCCACTTGACATTTTGGAGATCCTCTTCTTTTTCTGTTGAAAATTAATATGATATGAGAAGACTATTCACCTGTAATCCCTCACCTTCATGATGGCATTTTCTTTCTCCTGTTCATCAGAGTTCCTCATTGGTTATCTCTTACAGCCTGTTCAAACCCACCTTTTCATTGTTTTATGGGAGAGATACTGGAAGACTTGACCTAAATATTGATAGAATTTGCTTTTGGACTGGATCTTTAATTCCATTAATATAGAGAGTTTCTGGGGGAAAACTCCTCCTACCAATGAAAATAGGCATCCTGAGACACTGGGAAGTTCCATCATTTGCCATGGTCATCCATTTTAGAGTATTTCTCAGGCATTCTTGAACTTAGGTCTTCCTCACTCCGAAGCTGGTCAGATCAATTTCTTCACCACCTTGTACTTGTTGTAGAGCTTGGAAAACTATTGATATTGAAGAGAGGCAAGAAGAGTTTTCAGATTCCATTTCCTAATAATCAACCCATTTTCCCCTCCAATTCTGGACCCAGCTCATCCATTTTTATTGTCAATAGTCCCCTATGGTTAGTTGATTGGTTCTAGACCTTTGTTATTGAAGAAGACCATGTTCTACCACAGGTTAAGCACAAATTGTCCATTTGAATACTGGGATGGGTACTCTAAAATTAAGCATCTCACACTTCCTTTGAGTTGCTTCAATTCTGTCTTGCTCATAGAGCACCTCTCTGATGAGAGCACAGCATGCTATGCCAGTGTCTCCCGTGCTGCACAATCAATTCCAGAGTTCTTAGGAGAGAACTTCAGAGTCCCTGTATCACATCTTCTGATCCCACTGTGAATGCTTGACCTGTGTGATTTCTCCATAAAATTGTCTTTTTGACAAGAGTACATTTGGCATTCTAACATGGCCATTATAGTTGCACTCTAAATGCTTGGCAGTTTAGCTCGAGAAAGGAACTCAGTGCTGGTGTCTTATCCTGACAGAGGATCTTCAGAATCTTCCTAAGACAATTTAAATGGAAGCAATCCAATTTCCTGGAATGATGCTGGTAGACTGCAGGTTTCACAGGCATAACATAACAACTCTTCAGTTTGGTAATAAGTCTAATACCTCTTCTTTCCCACACTCCCAAATATTGAGCTAGCTCTGGCAATGAGTGTGTCAATCTCATTATCAATGTGTACCTTCCTGGAAAGGATGCTGCCAAGGTAAGTGAATTTATCCACAGTCTTCAAAACTTCTCCATTTGCTGTTATCGAAGGTTCAACATGCAGATGGTGTGATGCTGGTTGATGGAGCACCTGCTTTTTCTTGATGTTGATTGTTAGACCAAAATTAGCACATACAGAAGAGAATCAATCCATATTTTTGTTGCATCTCAACTTCAAAGGCTGCATTGATTGCACAATTATCTGTAAACAGAAGATCCTGAACCAACCCTCCCTCCATTTAACCTTTTCAAGTTGAAGAATTTGCCATCAGTGCAGTATCTTGATGCTTTGTTCATCTTCAGTGAAGGCGTTTGATAACATGACTGAAATCATTATGCTTAAAAGCTTAGGAGCAAGGACACAGCCTTGTTTCACTCTACTGTTGTGGAGTGAACTGGGTAAGTGCAAGAGCATCATCCACTCACCAGAACTCAGTTCAATACTGATGAACTTCTCTGGTCAAGCAGTTTTGACATAATTTTCCACAAGCCATCACAACTGACCCTATCAAAGGCTTTGTTCAGAAATACAGATGTTATATACAGATCTCTGTTCTGTTTTTGCCTTTTTTCTTGGAGTTGTTGGGCAACAAATACCACATTGATTTTTCCTCAACCCTTTCTGAAGCTATACTGGCTCTCAGGAAGTTGATCATTTTCCAGGTGAAGGATCAGTTATTATGGAGATCTCTGGCAAGGATCTTGCCAGCAATGACTAAGAGAAAAACAATCCTGTGAGTGTCACAATCTCTATTTTTTTTTACCTTACAGAAAAGAACAGTGAAGGAATCCTTGAATTCCTGGGGTATAGCCACCTTATGCCATTTAATCTGGAAAATTTTAGTCAGCTTTTATAGAAATAATGGACACCCCACCTTGTAAATCTCAGCTAAATAGAATCAGCAACAGGTGCTTTGCTACATGAAAGGAGCCTAATGGCATTCAAAACCTCTTCTTCAGTTGGAACTTTAGCTAGGGATACTGTCTTCAACTTGAGGTAAATGCTCAATGACTTCTGCATTGATTGATGATGGTCTGTTAAGAACACTATAAAAGTGTTCAGCCCATCTCTCTAGGATCATATCCCTATCACTAATCAATGTGATGCCATCAGCACTAAGTAGTTCAAATTCACCATATGTCTTTGGCCCATAAATAGCCTTCAGGACCTCATAAAAGCACTTTGGATTGTTACTATCACTATCCACATAAAATTGATTTTCATCTGCCTTCCTTCTGAGCCCAGAATCCTGCATCTCTCTAAACTTCACTTGCACTTAAATGCTGCCTTCTTAGAAATTAATGAACCTACTGGTAAACCACACTGAGTTCTTATTTTTTATTTAGCAGTTTCTATATTTCCCCATCTTTGTGTCAAATCATTCTTAATGTCTGTGAGAGTTCTGACCCAAATGAGCAAATGCAGTGCTATATACCAGGTCTCTGAAAGATGCCCATTCCTTTTTTGCTCCACGATTGCCAACTGTGTGTTGGTTCGTTCAACTTTCCCTCCAAGTTAACAACAAACTTCCTGCTTAGAGAGACACTAATGTCTCCAGACATTAATTCTTCTGGTAGTCATTTTAGCTTAGAGAGGATGAGTCTGTTATTAGTCCAGCATTCTGTTCCATACATTGCCTTTGTCACTCTCATATCCTGTCTGTCTCTTCTCCTTCCCATCACATAGTTTCTTAGATGCCAATGTTTGCTGTGAGTGTGCATCCAGGAAGTTTTATTGCATTTAGGGAAACAGAAGACAGTGTTTGTGATGAGAAGGTCATGAGATGCACAAGACCTCCTTAATAACTGAACCTTCACCTGGAAGATGGTCACTTTTCTGAGAGCCAATGTGACTTCAGAAAGGGTTGAGGAAAAAATCAACATGTTGTTGCTGTTTCCAATTCTATTCCTTCCAAGGACTCCCTACCATGTCTGGTAATCTGAACTTATTCTGGCATTAAAGTCACCCCTATAGACACAATGCTACATAAGCTCTATAGGTTGTTCATCCAACTGTATGGCATAATTGGTCAATAGACAGTTTTATCCTTTTAGTCTTAATGTGTGGTTGGTCATACACAATTTTTTTGAGTGGTTATAGGTGCCTTCCATGGGGTTTTAAACATTATTTCATTGTTTGATATTTATAGTAAACAATAGGATATATAGGTTTTTTAAAAATTCAAAAGATAAGGGTAAAAGGCACAAGCAACTAAGGGAATCAGGAATGATGTCTTCAATCAATTGTGTATTTTTTGAATACTTTCTTTATAACTGTATTGTCCTAGGTGCTCAATGTTCAAAGGAAACAGTGAAACAGTCTTCACCCCCAAGGAATTTATATTCTATTTGAGGAAACATCCTACAAGCAAATATATATAAAATAAATAAAAATTAATTGAGGTCCATTTAAGGCCTCAAGTAGAAGGTGGCAATTGAGCTCAGCTTTGAAGGAAACCTCAGATTTTCAAAAGTGAAATTAAGAAATGAGTGCCTCTTCTTAGCTTAGCTTTCCTCTAAGCCCTGCTACTTATTCTCTAGCCCCTATCTTCAACCAGACCTGAAGATCTTATGACTGTAGTTTTAGCCATTGATTGTTGAGCACTTAATTTTCTCTTGTCTAGGCTACCATCTGGTCCATAACATGTGATCACTTCACATATCTCCTTCTTTCCAACTCTAGTTTAGAGGAAAGTAATCAAATCAACACTACCATTCCTGGTAAGGATATGTCAGTCAAATGTCCTGTGACTCAGTGCAGCATTCTTTCTGACTTCCCTGCACTTCTCCCTAGCTCTGCCTCAAATCCAATTCATGCATCCATGTCAAGACATAACACTCAAGTTGTCATTGATGCTCTTCAAGAATGAAGAACATGGGAGCAGTTAGGTGGCACAGTGGATAGAGCACTAGCCCTGGAGTCAGTACCTGAGTTCAAATGTGGCCTCAGACACTTAATAATGACCTAGCTGTGTGGCCTTGGGCAAGCCACTTAAGCCCATTGCCTTGCAAAAAAGAAAACAAAAGAAAAGAATGAAGAACAGGGAAGCTAAGTGGTGCAGTGGATAGAGCACTGACCAGTCAGGGAGGACCTGAGTTCAAATCTGGTATCAGATACATGCCCTGGCTGTGTGACCTTGGGCAAGTCATTTAACCCCATTGCCTTAAAATAAATAAAATAAATTTTTTTAAAAAGAATGAAGAACAGACAACTATTTCCTCCAGTGTTCCATCTTCTACTATTTGGAAATAAGCTTCTTGACGTTAGGGACTGTCTTGCTTGCTTCTGTTAGTCTGTTCAGCATTTAACAAGGTGCCTGCTCCAAAATTCTTAGTCAGTGCTGTGTCATTCATTCATTCTAGACTAGAGGTAACAAGTTTGTGTGACATCAAGTGAAAGGAATATATATATATATATAAATATATATATATATATATATATATATATATATATAGAGAGAGAGAGAGAGAGAGAGAGAGAGAGAATATAGAATAAGACTGACTCAGTTGGAGCCCACTTGTTAGAGGCTTTCAGTGCCAAAGAAAGGAGTCCTAGAGATGCAAAGGTAATATTGAGCAGAAGGGTGGCATAGTCATACCTGCACATTATAAGTGATCAATTTGATAATTAAGAGAAATTAAATGCAGGGGAGGCAATTATGAGCCTTACAGGCAAGAGGTGATAAGGACCTAGAGTAGAGTGATTGTACAGATAGAAAGAAAGAGATCTTGAGGAATTGACCAAGTGATTGGATATGTTGGAGGGAGGTAATATTAAGATATTGGGTATCCTATTGAATAGGTTGTAGGGAGGAATTGAAGATCCATGGTTTGGAACCTGGGCAACTGAAAGAATGGAGACCCACTTCTTAGCCCCTGCCTATCTTTCTAGTCTTATATCTTACATCCCCCCTTCCAATGTCCTACAACCCAGATTCTCATTGACTGTCCCCTGGAATTGGAATGTTCCACCATCATCTCTGTCTGTGGTCTTCCTTTAAGTTCCAGCTAAATTCCCACCTTTTACAGGAAATCTGCCCCAACTCCTCTTGATTCTAGGTCCTTCCTCTAGTAATTAATTTCCTATTCTGTATACAGTTTGTGCATACATGTCATCTCTCTTATTAGTTTGTGAGCTCCTTGGGGAAGCCATTTTTGCCTTTCTTTGCCTCCCCAATACTTAACACAGTGTGTGGTACATGGGAGGTACTTAATAAATAAAAGTACAATATTAGGTGGCTGCCTGAACAAAAGTGGAGAAGGTGTGAAAAGTGGGTTTGGGCCAGAAGATGACTTCTGTTTTGAATGTAAAATTGAAACGCCCCTGAAACAACTGGAGGGGTGCTGAGTGGATACAGTGTGACTTGTCTTACCCATGGGGATAATGAGTGAGTACAATGTGTGTGGTTTGCCTTACCCATATGGTATGTTGAGTGGGTACAGTGCTTGGCTTTTCTTACTCATGGGAGGGGGGGTGCTGAGTGGATACAGTGTTTGGTTTTTATTACCCATGGGGATAGCAGTCTTTGACTTCTCTTACTCATGGGGCACCCCATATCCAGACATATATCAGAGACGTGTGTATTATCTTTGCCTTTAAAGGAAAAATGATCTTTCATATAAGTGTGTATCCCCCACAATGCCTCACATATCATCTTAATTACAGTAGACACCCAAATATTGGTTGGTCACATGAATAAATGCAGATGACCCATGCTAAAGCATTCATCTTTATTCCTTACAGAATTTCACCATGTCTGTTTCCAAGCTCATTGCCAGAGAGATCTTCGACTCTCGTGGAAACCCCACAGTTGAGGTTGAACTACACACTCATAAAGGTGCATGCCCCCTTTGCCTTCCTGATCCCCAGGTCCTCTTTCAGGTACGTTAAAATTGGCAAGAATGGCTTCTAGGGACAAAGAGATGAAACAGAAAGATCAAATCAAGACCTACAAGCTCAAAAATGTCTCCAAGATGCAAATCCACTTATTTGTTGCCCAATGGGACCTCCATTGCTTGGTTGGTAGATAACGTGGTAGTCCCCAGTGATCAAACAAGCAAATGTTGGGAGACTATGGAGAAAATCTTTTACTCAAAGTAGATAGATGTGGCCAGCTGAATTGTGCTTTGTCTGACAAGCAGAAAAGTAGGAAAAGCCGGGGTGAGTACAAGACCAAATGCTGGGGTGAGTACAAGGCCAAATGCACAGTTCCTTTAGTTCCATACTGTCTTACTCCCATCAAAGATCTGATTTTATTGGCATGCATGCCCCCTTCTCTGAAGCAGATCATAGTCCATAGTAGTTGGTATTCATGTGTTACTATGGCCAAAATAATTCATCACCTAGTGCCAGCTTTGTACCAAGGAGCTTCTTTCCCCTCAGTGCCTCTGATCGTCAGTCTGCTCCTAGCCCTTATCAGTGGGGTAGTGCATTGTAGGGCTTGTACCTTGCCCGACATAGCATTTAAGAAGCCAGGGTTACTTCTGTGCCAGTGTGAGGTAGATAACAATCCCTTTGTAACCTGAGAATAGGGACACAGGTAAGACAAAAGAACTCCTCTGGAAACCTTATATGGCCATTGCCCTTTTTTTCAGGAAGCAGGAAAGGAAATGGTTGTGTTGTTCCCCAGTAAACAGTGGGGTTGGGGTACTTTAAGGAGGTCTCATTTGTTAAAGAGATTTCTCCCCCTTTTTGAAGTCCCTTGTGTCTTAGTTTACAGCTGCCTCCTGAATTGACTGTTTTATATATGAAAAATAAAAGCTGAGTGATCCTAGTGATATTGAGTGTACTGCTTCCTGGGGAGAGCTGAATCTTCCCACTGTGAGTTCTGACTTGACTAGCAAACCTTTTAGCCTGTCAGAGATGGTCTAGAAAGGATTCATGAATTAGGTAGTGGGGTAGAGCTAACTGAATGTCTCTCCCATCTGGAATTCTCTAAACCTCCCTTTCATTTCCCTAGAGTCCTTTAAATTAGGGCCTTTCACTGACATGAGAATCTGTCTTCTGCTCATTCATCATGATTGCTTTCAGGGTTAAGACAGCTTCCTAAAGTAGATCTTTTCCTTATATAACTTCTCTGGGGGAGCTAGAAATCCCTTTCACGAAGCTGTTTGCTCAGAGTAGAAAACTAACCCAGCAGAAATTAGCAGAATTTTTAAAAATAAACCAAGAGATCTGGAGATGAAAGAAGGAAGGAACTCAAATGAGAATGTTTTAAGGAAACTGGATTTGTCTTATACCAGAGTGGCCACTGCCTCTTTGAGGCAGTTTTGCTGGGTGACTGTGGCTTTTGGGCACTGAGAGAGGGTTGGCTGTTCGGAGTCTGCAAAAGGAGTTCCTGAGCCAAATGTTACTTCACTAATGAAGTCTTGGATCCAGATCCAAAAAAAAAAAAATTGTTCTCTAATAAGAATATTACAAATATAGGGTAAACCAAAAATCATTTCTCAAAAATATATATTATAAATGTGAACAGAATGGAGTAAGACTCCCCAAAACTGGTCCAAAATTGGAATAAATTTGTTAGTGTATGGTCATTGGAAGTGTCCAAGCAAAGCCAAAGCTCTTTCCTAATATAATCTCATTTGATCTTTACAAGGATTTGAGGAGGGAGATGCTGCTTTGATCTCCATTTTAGCATGAGCAAACTGAGGTAGACAAAGATACTGGATATAACCTGAGACATTCCCAACTTCAAGCCCAGAGCTCTACCTACTGCACCACCAGTTACCTCAATCATGGTGGTCATGTACCAAGTATATTATAAAGAGTATTTGTCTATAGAGTAGAAGCTTAGACTAAATGATCTCTTTAGTCTCAACTGTGTGATTCAGTTAGAAAGTGAACTTTGAACAATGAAGTTTTTTCTTTCATAAGGGGATTAACAAATACTATCCTCATTGAAGAGACTTTTTCCTTTCTTCCTTATTATCTTTCTTCTGAACCCTTCTCTCTCTCTCTCTCTCTCTCTCTCTCTCTCTCTCTCTCTCTCTCATTCCCATTTACTATATAGTGATCATTTTTAAATCTCCAGTGATAATTATTCCCTGTAGAATAGCAATAAGGATAGGACTTTTTAGAAATACTCATCAATGAAACTGTGCCAAATGATATGAACTTAAATCTCATAGACCACAGAACAGCAGAACTGAGCATATTTTTACCAAACCCTCCCAGAAGCTTCTCATTTAGAAGCAAAACAATTCCCCCAGCCTAGCATTCAGCACTCTCCCTGAGAAGGGGGAGTTAGATTACATTACTGTTTCCTCATAAGTTAAGTCATATGTGACTCACAGAATCTTCTATTTAGAAAGGAATTTGAAGATCATTTCATCAGACCAGTACATGAACAAGAATATAATCACAACAATATACTCATTCAGGGGCAACTAGGTGGCACAGTGGATGGTGGCCCTGTAGTCAGGAGGACCTGAGTTCAAATGTGGTCTCAGATACTTAATAATTGCCTAGCTGTGTGTCCTTGGGCAAGCCACTTAACCCCAATGCCTTAGCAAAAAAAAAAAAAGAAGAATATCCCTATTCTGTATATTTAGACAACTCTTCTTATCCCTCCTCACAAAAATAATTTCCCTCTTGTATCTCCATTCAGAATGTCATTCTTTAGAAATTTCCATTTCTCTAAGACTTAGACTGACATTCACCATAGAATTTTAAGCCATGGATTCCTACCCTTCTTTTCTCTGAAATCTATTCTCCCCAAATTTAGGGAGTATGATAGATTATGTCCAGGTTTTTCCCTATCACATATTACAAAAATCTAATGTTCACTTACAAGTTTTTCATCATTTCTACTCCAGCAAGCAGTTTTTCCTCATTAATGAGAATCAGATCCAAAATATAAATTTCCCTCCTTTGTTCCTCTGCTCTTTGAAGATAAAATTGTCATTAAGTAGTTCAAGAAGTTAATAGCTGCCCTGCTGTGGTCAAAGAGAATTTCCAGCAGAAATCTGGACCCCTAGTTAGTATGCTAGATTTATAATCATTGTCCTAATTTCCTCATATTTTTCCTGTCACAGTAGTCTGAAATATATGTCTATTGTTTCTCTCTGTCTCTTGTCCTTCACCCAGATGACCTCCACCAGGCTCTGCCTTCTCCCTTATTACTGGATTTCCCCACATGAGTTCATTCTTTTAACATGTCCCATCCCCATTCCCTTTTCCTATGTAATTTCTCTTCCAAAACTAATTCAAGTCATGGATAACATCCAGCCAAGGTTCGGTAGTATCTATGAAGTCTCCATACATTATGATCTCTAGTTCACCTAACTTGCTATTCATACTTTGTGCATTTAAACAAGTATCAGCAACTGGTACCATAGTTTTTATTGGTGACTTCTTGCTTCAATCTTGTCTTCTGTGATTTCAGAGTGATGGCTGCCCTTCTTCTACATAAAACCTTTTTTCTAAATAATGCCTATCTTTTCAGGTTATCATAAGCAATTTAACTCCCTCCCTTTTCCTTTTCATTTTGAAGTCTTTTGTGATTAAATGTGCAAGAACCTACATAAATATATTCTTACTAACCTTTAAGGATAGTCTACCCCATCGAGCATGTCATTCCTATTATTTAAACTGTGATCCAGAAATCCTCATCCCATTTTAGATACTATTTTATTGATCTGTTTATTTCCAGTCCAAGCAGAACAAGAAGAGGAATCCACCTCCTTCTATCATTGCCCCAATTATTGCCCCATCCAGTCTCTACTGGAAAATTTGCAGTAAGAGGGGAAAACTTGGAGTAAGAAGGGGAACTCCATTCCATTATGGTTAGAATTTCCTAGATTTAGAACTGAGAGGGAAGTGGTTAGAAATTCTGCAGTCCACCCCTTCGTTTTACAGTAGGGGAAACAAGCCCACAGAGGTTAAGTGACTTTCCCAAGGTCACACAAATAGGAAATAATGGAGTCTGGATCTGAACTCAGGTCCTCTAATGTCAAATCCAGTGATCTTTACCCTACACCATCCTGCTTTTTCTTACATTGGGCCTGGTGAGTCAACAATGTGATATGGCATCAAAACAAAAAGCAAAACACTAGTGTTGTGCTAAGCAGCCTTTAGAAAGACATAATACCCAGAACAAAGAAGGGAGGAGTCCTGGGGGCTTGGCACAGTCCCTAATTACAAATATACTTGAAAGCACCATATAAATTCTATCTACTGAGGATTCATAGATGGTGCTTAAGAAGAGCTTATTAACATGCTGTTAACCTGACTTACTATTCCAAGCCCTGGACCAGCCCCAGCTAGGTTTGGTTCTGGATTCTATGTTTTAAGAAAAGCAGGAACAAGTCTAGAAGAGGGTTGCCTGGATGCTCACCATTAGAGTGTCCATTGAAGGAACCTATGGATGTTTAACCAGTGGAGGAGAAGACTTGGGGAACTGTGATCCTCAGGTCCAATATTTGAAGTGCTGACACATAGAAGGGAACATGCTTGAAAATGTTGGGGGGGGGGGGAGGTTTTAAAGAGCTTGGTATGAGGACAAACTTCCTTACAATTAGAGTTTCCCAAAAGTAGAATAGATTTCCTTCAGAAATTCAGACAAAAACTCATTGTTTGTCATATATTTTGTTGCCCAATGTCTCATTACCATTCCCAAAGTCAAGGAGTCATTTCAACTTGAATTTATCTAAGTCCTTTATTGACATATAGCTAGGGATATAAGATGCGTTTATTTTGCTTTTTTAGTCTTGAGTCCTCCTATTACCATCTGAATGCCAGATATTATATTCAATTAAGTCATTCTCAATTCTCCCCGTTTCTAAAAGTCACTCATTGGTCCCTCCTGGATATTACACCTTAATTCTTATTTATCCTTGTTACCTCCTAATCCCCAGGCATCATCACTGCTGCCATTGCCCTGCCTCTGCCCTTCTCCTCCTACAAAGTTAGCTGTCTCTGTGTGGATAGGATCTGGTGCTCTACTAATGTTAACTATAGTCACAATTTTTCCTGATTATCTCTCATTTATTAATCCTTAGACTGTATCTGGGAAGGAATTAGGGAGGGGGAAAGAGAGCAGACCTCAAAGCTTGCCTTATACCCCCATGGGGCTTACAAAACTTTGCCTGGGACCTGAGCCAGCTCCTGTTCAGACCAGATCTTTTCATGCCTTAGCCAGGTTAACCTTCTGGCCATCATGATATTGTAGGAGGAATACTTGTTTAGATTGGCTGGAACTGAGAATCTCTGTGGTCTCTTCCAACTCTTCGAATCTTGTCTCTCAAACTTGTGTACACTGCTCTATGGTCTGCTCTCCAAAGCCCTGCAGAGCCACCCCAAATCCTCCTCCCTATAGCATTCCCTCAAATACTGTTGTGTACCTTTCTCAGAATCTTATCTGGTTCTTTCAGTTGCTCATTATAGAGCCTGGATTCTAGATCCCTCTCCAATGTTTTTGCTCTTCCCCCTCCAACCCTGGGGTTCTGATGTCCATGCTAGCCTACCTCACATCTTCATTCATGACTGTTCTGTTCTTTTCCTTATCACACAGGTATCTTCAAAGCTTCTGTGCCCAGTGGTGCTTCTATTGGTGCTCTTGAGGCAGTGGAACTCCGAGACAATGATGAGAGCTGCTACCTGGGGAAAGGTAAAAAAAAATTTTGGCAGTATTATATCTCCTTGCAGGAGGCATCCTAAACTCTAAAATCCAGTGCTCTTCCTCTCCCTTCCATAGTTTTCTATGTGATTTCAATTTGTATTGCTTTATAGCTATTGTTAAGGAGTCTCTAATTCCAAGTACTTACCTCTTGATGGCAAATATATATATCCTTAGACTTTTTAAAAAATTGCATTTTTTAGTTTTCTTGATTCTCTTAGCTTATGATTTCAGAATCTACAAGTGTTTTGCAGCACATTCCTGTTAAAGCAGATGGCTCTTAAGGAGTAGAGAAACAGCAGGGAATATAGAACATGGGGTTCAAATCCCAGGTTTGGCACGGCTGGAACCTGAGTGAGTCCCCTTGAGTTTCCACAGATAATACAAGATGAGCGAAATATGATTCTCTGCCAGTCTTTGAATTCACAGGATTGTGTAAGAAAAGTGCCTCATAGGTTGTAAAGTGCTATGTAAATGGAGTTGTTAATGTTCATGAAACACTGGATAAACAAAGTCAAAACTGAGGACCTAGGTCCTATTAATTTGACTCTGTAGCTGCCACCAAAGATAGTGGGGCAGAATGGAAAGAAGGCTGGGCATGGAATCAGTAGAGCCCAACAATTTCTAACTCTGGAATAACTGACAAGTAGGAAAAGCAAGAGCCTTTAACTCCTAAGTCTGTATGAGGGAGAACACGGCCCAGAGGAGCCACCTCATGGGACCAGTGAGTAACAGGTTTCCCTTCACTACAGCCCTTCAAATACATGCTGGATTGATCGCTCACAATGGGGAGGGCATAGAGGGGATTCCTACTCAAGTGTGCATTGAATGAGAGGACCCTGGAAATACCCTCAAACTCAGATCCAAGGACTCTTTTCTTGGTAGATTTTAGGCAGTACCAATTGCTTTGGTATACTTTAGTCTCTTACTATCTGACATGATTCTATGACATTAATAAATTCCATTTCTGTCACTCTCAGAACAGTAGCTTGGCTTTTGGTCATCTAGACTTAATTCTCTGGCATTCATAACCCTTCCTTTTGGCCATCAGCACAAGTACTTAACACCATCCTTAGCCAGTCCTACCTTTTATATCTGGACATAGAGGACTGGCTCAGAGTTGTGTAGTTTAGTTCCACAAATATTTCCAGAGGAATCCCAGGCCTGCCACACCTGCCCATGTCAATGGCCCCACTATGAATCTCATCACCTTCACATTCTGTTTAGTAATCAATACAGTTTTTGAGAGGATAAGACTAGGAGACAGACAAATTGTTTGCATTCACTATGCATTTTCCTGGTATATGCCATGTGCTGGCTGCATCCAAAAGAATTATTATCATGAACTGAAGACATTTCAGGAATTTGATGATGATTCTCATAGTTGACCTGGACTACTGCTCTGTCTGGGAGTATTCAACATGGCTCCCAGAGGATAGAGGTCAAGGTTTTCTTGCCTGTGTGATGGATGCTCCATAAAAAGTCTTCTTTAGTGGTAGCCTCTTAGAAGGCCCCAAACTCAACCTTAAGGGGTCTGTGATGAGTCATCATTAGACTCAGATTCAGGCCTTCATGACTCAAGGTTTAGAACTTTATCCCAGCTGGCAAATGACCTTGGTTTCTGGGAGTCCCCATTTTCCTGGTACAAAACTGCCCTTGGGCTCTCCCAGCTAGCCATCTGTGCCTTCTTGGCAAAAGCTTCCCTGAATCAACAAAGGTGACACAGGTGTATGTGTTTTATGAGGCAATTAATTTGCTTCTGGAAGATCTAGTCACAATTTTCATTCTAGTAGTCTCCAAAGAATATTAAGAATCAAATCCATATTATTTCCTTTGTGCAGAACACTGTTTCTGAACTTCTGTTGACTCTTCTTCCTGTTACTTCTGACACCCATATTACTGGCATCATTTTTCACAGATCTTCAAAATTTCTACCCATACCCCAAATAGATTCAGTTAATAGGAATCATAATTAATATTTACATAGTGCTTTAAACTTCACAAAGGACTTTACAAATACCTCATTTGATCCTCACAACAATTTTGAGTGATAACTGTGGCTTTTATCCCTATTTTTGCTGTTGAAACTAAGGCAGAACAATTAAGTAACCTGCCTAGGGTCACAGAGTTACTAAGTATCTGAGACAGGATTTGAATTCGGGTCTCTATCCCCAGAGAACTCCAGGTCCAGTGCTTTAATCTCTGTACCTCTTTCTTTCCAGGATCAGTACCACTCCCTATGAAAATATAGTGCCACATAAATGGTATAAATATATAAATATTTTAAAAAAACCTCTGAAAAACAACCACAAACATTTTTATGAAATGTGTTATGTAGAGAACGCTTTGCTAGGCCCCAAAAAATATAAAAACACAAGTGCCTCCTTCTGTCAAGAAGCTTACATTCTATTAACTCTTGGTCTTGGACATCTTTAGATCCTAAGTTTCCAACCTCTGTGGCTCCAGTGGCTTCAATAGTACATGACTTTGGGGATAAAGTTCTAAACCTTGAGTCAGGAAGGCCTGAATCTAAATCCTACCTCAAGCAACTACCTGAGAAAATCACTCAGACACTGAGCCTCCTCTGAAAGAGTTGAATACAGTGGACTCAAAAATCGATTTTGGTCCTAAATCTATTATCATCGGATTATTCAAAGATCTTCCCAAACACAATGATGTCATCAAAGTTTGCTACTTGTTCCACAAGCAGATGATACAAAAATCCCTTGCATATATGCTCAGATTTGTAGGCCCTCTCCCCACATACACACATGACAAATGAATGCAGCTGTCATATCTTCATTTTCTATGGCAGGGGAAGGGGGGTATCTAAAATAATAGCTAACATTTATGTGATGCTTTAAGTGAGGTACTTTGCATCAATGATCATCTTTGGATTTCTTCATAGCTATAGGAAGTACATTCTATTATTATTATTCCTATTTTACAGAGGAAACTAAGGCTGGTAGACTTGAGTGATTTGCCCAGGATTATATAAGAGGCTTATGAGGCAGGGGGCCTTCCTGACTCCCAAGTGTAACCTCTTTCTTCCCTGGCCCACTGAGCTGCCTTCACTAATGTTCACTGCATAGACCTAACATTAAGAACCACTGACTTCCAGACATTTTGACCTCATAGTTTGATGTATTCAATCACCTTATTTCAATTATTAACGATCTGGCAGTTTTGTTAGTCTTCTTTCTACCAGGACCACAAGCATTGCTTAGGCTTAGATTTCCAAGACAATAACAATGCCATTGCTAACTCTTTCCAGTGCTTCCATATAGGCCTACTGCCTCCAAAAGGGTCATTTTCCAATAGTATTCTCAGATTGCTCAGCAGTAATCCAGTTAGTATGTGTTTGAATTTCAAATGTAAACAAGGCACTGGCAACACAGAGACCAAAACAAAACAGTCCCTGGCCTCAGAGAGCTTATATTCTGCTCATTCAGAGAGCATGGATCAGAAACAACTTCTGGTATAGCAGATGATCCCTGGGTTGTGCTTAGATAAGAGAAGGAAGTCAGATGGGAGTGTGCTTCAGAAGTAGGGGACTCAAAAGCCCAGAGGCAATTATAGATGAATGTCATATATGGGGAATACTTACAGGCCAGTCTGATTAGAAAAGTAGAGTTCCCTTGTTAAGCTCATGTAGCGAAAAGACAACAGACCCAAGGGTGATTTTCTTCTTCAGGTGACCTTTGTGTTCCTGGAGAATTAGGGAGTCTTCCTGATCTGACCTCTTGGAACCCCACCATGATGTGGAGGGCTTTAGGAGTTGCAGGAAACTTATGTATATTCTACTCTTATTTTTCTTAAAGATAGTTAGCCGCTGGGTCCTGCTTGTTGACCACCATTCCTGGAGAGAACTTGAATTTGAATTTTTCCCAGTTAAAGATTAATACAGTTGTGTTCACCATTTTCTTAATATCCTCGTATCCTAATCCTTAGAAACATCAGGTGTGTTATGACATACTCCTGTTATAGGAAGCACCCTTCACTAAGAGCTTTAGAGACCCACTTCTCACAAAAGAAATGCCTCTAGAGATACATGCTTCAAGTTGGATCATCTGGAAGCTCTCTCAAACTAGCTTCTTAGTCTTTCTCATCATTTTAGATTATGGTCTCTGGGCCCCAGAGGAAGGTATTCAGAGTCCTTTTCCCCAACATTTTATAGCAGATGCTGAGGTTGGACAGGAAGATGTAGCTACAAACCTCACTTATGACATTTTTAACTATTTTTTTCCTCTGTGAAATGATGTAATAATGTCAATAGCAGCTCCTTGCCAGTAAGGTAACATTTATTGAGGGCCTACTACTACACTGTGCTAGACACTGGGGATGCAAGGAAAGGTAGCAAACAGTCCCTGTCCTCAAGAGGTTCAGTCTAATGAGGGAGACCACATTCAAACACCCATGTACAAATAGGATATATACAAAATAAAGAGGAAATAATTGAAAGAGGGAAGACACTAGAATTAATATTGGAAAGTGTTTAATGAAATTTTAGTTGAAACTTGAAGGAAGCCAGTAGGCTCATATGAGGAGAAAGAACATTCCAGCATAGGGGATAGCCCAAAAGAATGTCTAGAGCCAAAAGATGGAAAATCTTGTTTGTAGACCAGCCAGGAGGCCAGTGTCATTGGATCCAAGGGCACCTGTGGGGGAGTCACAAGTGAGACAAGAAAGGTGGCAGGACTAGGTTTTGAAGGACTTTGAATGTCAGGAAGAGGGTTTTTTAGTTGAACCTGGGGGTGTCAGGGAACCTCTGGAGTTGCAGGAAAGAGATGACATGTTGTATAACTCTAATGAAATACTGAATGTCCAACACTTGGCAAACCCTAACATTGAAACACCAACTTTTAGGATGGTTCCCACAGGAGTGCACTGAATCAGAGCTTATGTAATACTGAGTGGATTCTCTTCTGGGATGCTCAGAAGTCATATCCAGAAAGCACAAAAATCAGACCAGGAGAATACCATAATAAATTTGTACAAAGCTGGCCATGTTCTCTTTCTTTTCTTTGATATACAACATCAAAGCCTGAGTTCTCTCTATAAAAGTGATTCCCAAGTCCATCATCACTCCATGCGTTAAGGGTTTCATGTGGTAGGGCACGATCTCACCTGATTTACTAGGAAATTAGAAGTCACTAGCATAAAAGGTTACAAACCAGAAAACTGGAGAAAATAAGGAAGTGCCAGGCAGAAGGGAGCCTGGCTAGAATGCATATAGATCAAAAAATATACTAGTCCCCCAAAACCCAAGATGCATTCTTATTACCACAGTCTCCTCAATGAAATACATAGTTGCTCAAAAGAGATCAGCCTAACTCACACTGGAAAAATTAAGTGGATGAAGAATGCCTGTTATTCAGACTATAACTTGAAATTGGATCATCTACTTCCATGCTAATACTCTTCTAGTGATTAGAGGATGGCTGTAAATCATGGAACACCACCATGGTTTCCAAAGAATCGAAACTACAAGTTTCCCCAAGTACAGGGAAGAGTATTAAAAGGCAGTGTAGCTTATTATCAGTGAAGCCCTGAAAACAAGTGGCATGACTGCTACCATCCAAGAAATCTGTTGTCAGAAAAGATCAGTTATAAGACAAAAATGAATGGAAAGGTAGCAACTATCCAGTTTAAAAAATAAATTATTCAAGGAAGAGTGGGAGTAGTGGCCTAAAAACTTACAATAACACCTAACCTGCTCCTTTCTGAAGTGGCCGGTCGGTGCCCTCCCCTAAATTTGCCTCTCTCTGTTCTCTGGATCCAAGTAGATCTAAGCTCACTTTTCTACAAGACAACTCTTTGACCTTTAGATTCATGAGGGCAGTTAGTATGCCTCCTTTTCCACCTCATCCTCCAAACTGAACTTCCTAGGACTATGCAGAGACAGATATGACATGGCTAGGGATAAACATGGTAGCCAGGGAGAAGATTTTTGCCTGCAAAAACTGACTGAATCACAGGGAGGAGTAAAGAGCCCTGGTCAGGCCTCTGAGTCAGAAAGGATTTATCATTTGGCCTTCCAGCTTAGAGAGAACTCTGGATCAGGTGTGTCATCCCCTTCCTCATACCAGAATAATAGACTAATTACACATCAGACCTGTGAGCCCTGGCCCTAGTGCATCTAGCACTAAGAGCTCCTGAAACTGCATCCACTTCAAATGATAACAGTGGTTCTTGGGCTCCCTTTGGACCTCTGAGCATCTTTCTCTTCTCTTTTTCTCCACTGTTTTCGCACTGTACAATGGCCCCTGAACATGATTTCTTTTCTCGTTTTTTTCCTTCTGTGGCAGCATCCATTCTGTTTAAGTGTCTCTAGAATCACTAAATATGTTAATGAGTTCCTGAAAACACTGGAACCAGCTTAGGGAATGGTCTTTTTAGTTTATGTGGAAACATTTTTGGAAACTTGCTTGACCAAAGGCATTCCCAGATTGTTGTCATCTGTTTGGTTTTAACCCCATGGCAAGGGCTATCACCAGTCATCATGATCCATACATATCTGGGCATTGAACCTAGATGGCTCAGGAGGGGCAGGAGAGGCTTAGCACAATATCCTCTCACTTAAATCCTATTCACTTCCATGTCATGGCAACACCTCCCTGTTGACATGGTCTTCTTCCAGAATGGAGGGTAGACTTCCAGCCAAGATGGCGGAGAGAAGACAGGCACAGTGCTAATCTCCTGATCTTCCCTTATAAATAATATGAAACAAACCTCTTAACAGAAATCCAATCAACAAAACCCAGAAAGAAAAGCCAGAAGAAGAACATACACCTCAGGATCTGTCTTCTGAGACTGTGGGGGAGTCCAGGCGCAGAGTGTGGTCTCTGCCAGGAGCACAGGACCAATGAGAGCCTGGGAGCCTGGATCAACCATGGATTAGCCTGATTAGTGGCAGGGCAGGAGCCTGGAAGCCTGAGGACCCAAGAACCAGACCAGCTTGATCAGCAGTGAAGCTAGAGCCTGGTCTACCATAGGGACACAAGCCAACTAGGAAGCAGAGGCATTGGTGGTGGTGCTGACCCTTGGGAGCTTGCTGGCCAGACTAGAAGGAGGGTTTCAGCATATGAGAGCTGCAGACATCATCCCTGGACTCCTCTGGTCGGGAAGAACTCAAAGCTCACCCTTCCATTTCAACTGAAGCCTCTTCCCAGAACAAACACAATTACAGACTACTTCTGGCCCAGGTGCAGGTGTGTGAGCAACAGAACCAGCTCAGCTGACAATAGGGAGAGGGATGACCTCACCCCAGGGTAGAGCCCACTATTGATCAAAGACAAAAGTATTAAACAGCTTCAACCACTCCCTCCAGGCCAAGGGAGAGGACCTCAATCAAGGTCACAGACACTACAGAGAAAGCAACCAGCACCCCCTCCTGGCCATCAGGAAATATTACACTCAGTGAGCAAAATCTCTAGCATCCCCTACTGGCCAGCTAGAGATATTACACTTAATGAGTAAAGCCTCTAGGGATCCCGACACCAAACCTTTGTAAACCAGCACCTCCCCAACTCAAGATCTTAGGATAATGAAGAAAGGCCAGTGCCAAGGAGAGTCTATAGAAAAATTCTTGGAAGGAAAAGACACTAACTCAAAGAGACCTAGAATCTCTAAGGAGAATATGACCTGCTCTCCAGCACAGAAAGACTTCCTTGAATAAATAAGGAAGAAGTTTAAAAATCAATTGGAAAATTTGGGAGAGAAAATTAACACCTTGCAACAAGAAAACAAATCATTGGAAAAAATAATTGTACAAATGCAAAAAGAAAATAATTCTCTCAAAACCTCACTTGGTCAAATGGAAAACTCTTTCAAAAATAGAATTGATCAATTGGAAAAGGAGTTACAAAATGTAAATGAAGGAAATACTTCTCTAAAAAAAAAGAATGGGGGTGTCTAGGTGGCATAGTGGATAAAGCACCAGCCTTGGAGTCAGGAGTACCTGGGTTCAAATCCGCTCTCAGACACTTAATAATTACCTAGCTGTGCGGCCTTGGGCAAGCCACTTAACCCCATTTGCCTTGCAAAATACTAAAAAAAAAAAAGAATGGAGTCTGTGGAAACTGATGACTTCATGAGACAGCAAGAGTCTGTTAAACAAAACCAAAAAATATAAAAAATAGAAGAAAATATAAAATACCTCATCAGCAAACCCACTGACCTCGAGAATAGATCAAGAAGGGACAACCTAAGAATTATAGGTCTTCCTGAAATCATTAAAGAGAAGGGAAAAAAAGCTTAGAGTTAATATTACAGGATTTTTTTATGGAAAATTGCCCTGATATCATGGAACCAGAGGGCAAAATAGTTGTAGAAAGAATACATCAGTCCCCTCCAGAAAGAGATCCTAAAATGAAAACACCAAGGAATGTGGTTGCCAAATTCCAGAACTATCAGATAAAAGAGAAAATCCTGTAAGCAGCCAGAAAGAAACAACTTAAATACCAAGGAGCCACAGTAAGGATTATGCAGGACCTGGCTACATCAAAATTAAGGGATTGAAGGGCCTGGAACAAGATATTCCAAAGAGCAAGGGAGCTTGGAATGCAGCCAAGAATCCACTATCCGGCAAAGCTGAGCCTTCTCTTTCAGGGGAAAAGATGGACATTTAATGAAATGAAAGATTTCCAGCAATTCCTGATGAAAAAAACAGAGCTAAATAGAAAATTTGGACATCAAACAGGAGGTTCAAGAGACACATAAAAAAGTAGGGGGGGGGTGTAAAGGAAAAAAAACTGCTATCTAATAAGATGAAACTGTCTATAACCCAGCATAGGAAAAAGATTCTCATAACTATTGAGAATTGTAACTCTAACAGGGAGAATATACTTAGCCAGAAGTGATGGACACTCATGACTTAGCCATGAGACTACTACCCAATGGGATGAAACTGGCTATGTCCCTACTTGGGAGAAAGACGCTAATAATTCTCAAGTATTGTAACTCTAGGGGCAGCTTTGTGGCACAGTGGATAGAGCACCGGCCCTGGAGTCAGGAGTACCTGAGTTCAAATCCAGTCTCAAACATTTAATAATTACCTAGCTGTGTGGCCTTAGGCAAGTCACTTAACCCCATTGCCTTGAAAAAAAAGGGAGACAGGAAGGAGACAGAAGGATGGAGGGGACTGAATGGGGGGCAAATCTCATTACATTAAGAGGTACAAAAGACCTATGGTAAATAGAGGGGAAGAAGGGAGGAGATGAGAAACACCTGAATCTTCCTCTCATCAGACTTGGCTTAAAGTTAACTTACACACAGTTGTTAACTTAAAAATATCTTTCAGGTATTAAAAGGGAAAAGGGGGAGGGGAGGATGGAGATAAGGGAGGGAGAGAAAAAGGGGAACCAACAGAATGAAGGACAAATATCAATCATCAATCAATCTCTTAGCATCCTTAGGCACACAGATTAGACAGGAAAGCCCAAAAGATCCAATGGGAAGAGAGGTGGGAATTTTGAGGTGTCATTAAATAACTTGCATACTTGTGTCAGTTCCAGAACTCCCCTGGGAACACCTACATATTAATGTCAGTGATTTCCTTCTTTTCAGGTGTCACAAGAGCTGTTGAGAATGTCAACCAAATTATTGCCCCAGCTGTGATTAACAAGGTAGGAGCCTTTCTGATTTTAACTAATAACCGATAATGTAATTAAAAGAACTAGAAAAATCAGTAGATCTTGAATCCCTGAGAATGACATAGCCTGCTCTGACCTAGTGAATCTTTTTAAGAGGTTAATATGGAGGATTTCTGAAAAAAAAAGAAATGACTCTAATATTGAGTTACTATTCCCTTGTCATAGTTCATTTGGTATTTTTAATCAATGAATTGGAAGATAATGGTAGACAGCATCTTTATCAAATCTGTAGATGACCCAGTTAACTCACTCATTGAATGATAGTCAATATAAATAACCATCTGAACAGATTAGACCAGAGATGTCAAACATATTTCTTGCATACAACCTGCAACACTCAGGCTGAACCAGATTAAAAATGTAATTAGGAAATACTGAACAAAATACGATAAAACCTATTTAACATTACATTTTAAAACTAAATCACCATGCAGTCCATAGATTCTTATGTAGACCCAAAAACAGAGCTGATGATGTTTGAATACAGAATAAAGCCTGCTTTTTTTTTCACTTTCTTTCTTGAGGTTTCTCTTTTTTTGGGGGGGTTCATGTTTAGTTTTAAAACATGACTGTTGTAATGTTTTTCTTGCTACATATTTTTAACCTGCACCAAGTAACTTGCTTTCTCAATGAGGAGGAATGGGGTGGGAGAAAGAGAATTTGAACCTCAAGGTTTTGGAAGTAAATATTGAAACTTGCATGTCACTGGGGGGGGCGGAATAATAAATAAAAAGATCCTTATATGTGGATTAATTTGAGTGTGACACCTCTGGGCTAGACCATTAGACTAATAAAATATAATTTAATTTATATTTAATAAGGATAAATGTAAAATCTTAAACTTGGGTTCTGACTCTCAAGATGAAGGAGGAATAGAAAGACAATAATTTGCCTGGAAAACACCTTAAGGGTTTTTGATTCCTTACTAGGTCACTTGGAGTCATCAATATGACAGGGAACAATGGACTCCCACATCTTTCTCTGGGCCACACCTGGAATGCCCTTCCTAGAGGCCTTCGCTGCTAGTGTTTGCCCTAGAGAAATAGCATTGAAATTATTTTGCCACTCTTTTGTAGACTTAGATGTCTAGACATTTCCTCTCTGAGACAAATACAAACTTGGGGGAGAAGGCTTTTCTTGTCTGTATCATCAGCTCCCAGTATATGCAGAAAGATGGATGCCTGACACACGGCAGCTACTTTAAGAAGCGCTGTTTGGTTGGGCTTGGCCTGAGGGACCAAGCTTCCAAGGAGAGCACTTATGGATTTAGAGCTGGAGGGGACCTTAGGGATCATTCAGTTCAGCCCCATCATTTAAAGAGGAAAGCCATGAAAGTGAAATGACTTGACTAGGGTCACACCTAGAGAATGAAAAAGGCAGAATTTGAACCTGGGTCTTCCACTTCCACCCCCCCCCACTCACCCCCATCCCCTCAGGCTCTTCTCTTCTGTGCTCTGCCCTGCCCAGACCCCTGGGAGCACTGCCTTTAGCTCTGGGCACTGTGGCTTAGGAAGACATGAATAATTCTGCTGGAGAGTATTCAGAGAAGAGGAGGCAGAGTGGAGAGGAAACCACCAAAAGAATTTGAAGGAACCTTACCATGTTTAGCCTGAAGAAGGGAAAAGTCAAAGGGACTTGATTTACCATCTCCAAGTCTTTAACCCCAGTTCCACAAGCATTGATTAAGGTACCATTCTAGTCATGGTGCTATGGGGGCAAAGACAGAAGTGATCCAGCTCCTCCCCTCAAAGAGCTTGGGCTAGGCACCAGAAAATTCTTGACAAAGCGAAATGAGGCAGCTTCTGGAGGGAGTCATCAGGGAAGGATGGGTTAGGCTAGTGGCTTCTCTGGCAGTCTGGAATTCTGGCACTTCCTCTGAACTGTAGATTTACTATTTTAGGACTTAGAAAAAACCCAAAGGGAAAAAAAATTCCCATCTAAGCCAGGGATAGACATTTTCCCATTTACTTTATTGCTTGAAAGTAAGGTTTCATCAGGTAATGCTAATAATCCATCTTTGACTTTAGCAAAGTCTTTAAACAATAATCTGTCTGATTCTTATCTAACTTACATCATCTTTTTTTTTCTTTTATTAAAGATTTTATTTAAGTTTTACAATTTTCCCCCTAATCTTACTTCCCTCCCCCACCCCACCCCCCACAGCTAACTTACATCATCTTAAAGATTGATTCAACTTTGATAGTTAGTTAATGGATGAATTTTGTTTCTTTTCAGTCCTTTCAGCCATTCTGTGATCCCATTTTGGGTTTTCTTGGCAGAAATGTTGGAGTGATTTTTATTATTTCCTTCTCTAGGTCATTTGACAGATGAGAAAACTGAGGCAATCAGGTTGAAATGACTTGCCCAGGGTCTCTGAGGCCAGATTTGACCTCAGATCTTCCTGATTTCAGGCCTGGAGGCTGTTTCCTTCATCTTTGTAGCTCAAACTTGGAATTATTTACAGCTCCCAAAAAGCCCTGTTCCCTGCATTGCTCTGAATCCAGACCCTTATGCCTAGAGGCCAGTAGCTTTCTGAGGTCAGTCATTATTTTGTTTGTTTTCCACTCCCCAGTGCTTTCCAAAGAGCAGAGAGTAACTGTTTGCTGAATTAAATCAAATTGTTTCTCTTTATGATGGCCCATAACCCTTGAAGAATAGGCAAAAAAGGCTGAACCTGGGGCAAAGAATGGGTTTGAAAAATCCTAATTTTGTCAGTATTAATACTAATTAGAGATAAAAGTGTACTTGGAAAAAAATTTTAACGAAACAATATTTTGAATGTTGTGATTACCATGTGGTGGTATAAGAATAAGAATTATTATTTCTTTACCAAGTGAGAGAAACTCCTTCCCAAATAAGTTCAGTAAGGCTTGTACTGCCCCGGGAACCTCCAGTGGTAAGAAGGAAGGAAGGAAGGGAAAATACTCTTAAGCTATAAACAGGTTGATGGCAAAGAGTATGCTATGCTTTGTTGTTATTCAGTTTCTAGCTGGTGCTGTGCACATGACTGTTCAGTGTTTATTGATTTTCTTGTTCCTGACAGATGCAATCTGGTATAATGAACAGTGGTAACCTTGGGATTAGGAATACCTGGGTTCAAATTCAACCTCTTATATTTGTTTATATTGGCAGCTTGGGCAAAACAGCCAAACTCTAGACCCCAAGTAACTCCCTAAGATTTAACAACTAAATCAGAGAGTGGTTGGGATCCACACTGGGGAGGGAGGGAGGGAGTGCCTGTTATTGCCAAAATCTCCCTCATATGTTCCTGGAGATAATCTTGACAATGTCCAATGAATCATCAGATGCTATTTTAGTAGAGAGGAAGAAAATTGTGACAAGAAATACAATCAGATAACCCTTGATCACTCTGAGTTATATCCCAAAGTCATAGGCAGGGATGTGTATCATGTGCTAGAGATTTCAGCATTTTAATGAACTAATTGATTGATTATTATTATACCTTCTAAATTTTTTTTCTTAAGACAAACAGATGTGTATCAGCAGATCATAATTAACAATTCAAAAACCACCACCCCCAGGCCACCCCTGGGTCAAGAATTCTGTTAGTCCCTGCAAACTGTAGTCCTCAGGATCCTGTCCTCCTCACAGCTTACCTCTCTTCTACCTTGCAGAAAATTAATGTTATGGAGCAGGAGAAAATCGACAAACTAATGTTGGATTTAGACGGCACTCAGAACAAAAGTGAGTCATCCAAGGGAAAAGGAGAAATCAAGTCAACAAGCATACTAAGCTTGCATTTATTGCCCTCCAGGAGATTCCATTGTACAAAAGAGACAGACAGTGGAGATAGGAACTGATAAGAAGATGGGACCAGGGAAGCCAGTAGGGAGGAACTAGGAGGGAGGACATTTCTAGACCTGGGATCTGGTAGGGAGGTGGAGCAGGGTCAGCACAAAGGTCAGAGAATCCCCCTATGGAATAGCCTGCTCTGAAGAGATTAAAGGTGACTTTTTGAGGTTCCTTCTAGTTTTCTTAAATTACCAGGAAAAATAGTTCAAATTCTGTTATGCCTGGAAAAGCAGTACATTGTTCGTTATTATTCTCTGCATTTTTTCATAAAGAAATATGACAATTTGGGGGATCTGGCCATTCAGTGGATTGAGATGATTCAGTGGACAGAGCACCAAGCATTGGGTCAGGAAGCCTCATCTTTCTGAGTTCACAACTAGCCTCAGACACTTATAGGCTATGTGACCCTGGGCAGGTCACTTCACCCTCTTTGCCTCAGTTTCCTCATCTGTCAAATGAACTGGAGAAGAAAATGGCAAATCACTCCAGTGTCTATACCAAGAAAATGCCAAAAGAGGTCACAGAGAATTGGACACAATTGAAAATGACTGAACATGGGGCAGCTAGGTGCTGTAGTGGATAAAGCACCAGCCTTGGAGTCAGGAGTACCTGGGTTCAAATCCTCAGACACTTAATAATTGCCTAGTTGTGTGGCCTTCAGCAAGCCACTTAACCCTATTTGCCTTGCAAAAAAAAAAAAAAACTAAAAAAAAAAGAAAAAGAAAATGACTGAACAAATGAACAAATGTTCTGTTTCCCAGAATTGTTGTCCTGAAGCCCCTTGCTGTATGCCCATCCTTTCCTACCAGGTGTATATAAGTAGGATTTAACAGGTTCAGAATTATAAACCTTAAAATTTTAGGGTTAAAAAAATGACAGAAAATATAAGTTAGAAGTTTATCCTCTTAAGGTTTACTGTAAACCTATAGGTGAAAGCCATCTATCCAAGAACAGAAAAAAGAAAGAGACTGGGGTGGGGTTGGGGGACAGAAGTGGTGGTGGGAGTATTTGTCCATAAACAAAGAATAAGAAAAATCATTAATCTTCTTGGAGACCTGTCTATTAAGTTGCACAAGTCTTTATGCAATGCTGTCTGGTCTAAATGAGGATGAATTGTTATCTCTTCCTGAACTTAAAATATATTGAGGGAAAGACTAGTTTTCTGGCTTCTTATTGTCTTCCTGAGTTTGTAATTATATGGAGAATTAAACATTCCATTTCTTTTTTTAAAAAATTTATTTAAGGCAATGGGTTAAATGATTTGCTCAAGGTCACACAGTGTCTGAAGCTAGATTTGAACTCAGGTCCTCCTGACTCCAGGGCTGGTGCTCTATCTGCTGCACCACCCAGCTTAGAATAGAATAGAAAGAAATAGAAATGAAAGAAATCAGACTTTTTTTTTAAACCAGAAATATAGGTTGAAAATACTTAATCAAATTTTCTCATTTCCCCCATTTTGCTCAAAGATGACATCATCTGACATCAATTGTAGATCAATTAAAGAAAAAAGATTGCAGGGAACATGGGCAATTTGGAGGGAAAAATATATTTTGGACTAGGAGATGGGCAGACAACATGAGGTTCTAAGAGAAGCACAAGGATGAATGATGCATTTACAGAGTCAAAGGGGCAAATTACAAGATCAAAAGGGAGCAGTCTGCTTTGATTAAATAAACCATATAATGTGCAAGAGGGAAAAGGTAAATCAGGTCCATTCTTTTTTCTTTTCTGGAGATATCTAATATATTTCTATGTCTCCAGATCCTGTTGATAAAAAATTTAAGTTTCCAGGAAAAGAGATATCGCAACATGAATTTTATCAAGTCAAAACTTAAAATTTTGGAACCTCTTAGATCATGGAAATTACCATTTGATTTGCTAATTGTTACATACAGAACTTAGTTTCAAATAGAAAATTGAAAACCAAACTAGTTTTATACAAAACAGTTTTATACTTAGCATTATTCATTTATTTCCCCCATAGAGAGGAAACTGTTCCACTAACAAAAATAATTTCCATAATAAAAAGGATTCTACTACAAAAGTTAAAAAAACTTTTTCCTTATCAACTTGAGTTTGTAACATACACATTTGACAATTATTTTAGAACAGTGTGTATCTAGCAGGTGATTTATTTTAAAAAATGTCTATTGCCTATGTTTAAAAGAATCAAAAGAATCTTAGCTGGTGGAGTTCTCTTAAAAGAAAAATAAAATTGGGCGGCTAGGTGGCACAGTGGATAGAGCAGTGGCCCTGGAGTAAAGAGTACCTGAGTTCAAATCTAGCCTCAGACACTTAATAATTACCTAGCTGTGTGGCCTTGGGCAAGCCGCTTAACCCTATTGCCTTGCAAAAAAACTAAAAAAAAAAAAATTAAAAAAAATTTTAAATAGATCACAGGTTATCCTTCCTTGGTTATCACACATTTTCCTACTTACTTAACTAACTTTCTTTCCTTAAAACAGAACTTGAGATAGTTATAATGGAAAATCATATCTTGATGTCACAAAATATTTATCATCCCTTTAGGATTTTGAAAACCTAGAGGATCTTAATTCTCACAGGAATATGAAGCTGTCAAGGCTATATACTGCCTAAACTGGCTATTAGAATTTAGCTGGTTGTAAGCAAAAATGTCATAAATTAAATTTATTTTTTGCACTGACCACCAACATGATTAAAGAAAGTTATCATGAGGAAGAGGCATATAAGAAAGGAAAAATCTGCCTTCTTTTTTTATTTAGGTGTCAGTTTCCAAATAGGGTTATGTAGATGTCCAAATGCCTTGAGCCATATTTTATATCTGCCAGGTGAAACATTTCTAAATATCAGGTTTGGGGAAACCAAGTTAGGAAAATACAGCCTTAGAGTCTGCTTTAAAAAAAAATTCCCAGCTTTTCCCATTGAACTGTCATCTGCAGGATCCATGTTCAAACCATCCTTGGGTTGCCATCCTCATAGGACACCTAAACTTCATTATTTGGACTCAGAAGGCAAATTTTCAGACTCTTGAGACCTTTAATAGCACTTTCTATAATCAAGAATGAATTCAGAGCATCTAGTTGGCACAATGAAGACAGCACCAGCCCTGCAGTCAGGAGGACCTGAGTTCAAATTTGGCTTCAGATACTTAATTACCTAGCTGGGTGACCCTAGGCAAATCACTTAATTTATTGCCTTGCAAAAAAAGGGCAGGGCAGCTGGGTGGTGCAGCTGGTGACCCTGGGCAAGTCACTTAACCCCATTGCCTTAAATTTAAAATAAATTTTTTTAAAGTGAATTCAAGAGGGGTGGCTAGGTGGCGCAGTGGATAAAGCACTGGCCCTGGAGTAAGGAGCACCTGGGTTCAAATCCAGCCTCAAACACTTAATAATTACCTAGCTGTGTGGCCTTGCGCAAGCCACTTAACCCCATTGCCTTGCCAAAAAAAAAAGAAAAAAGAAAGAAAAAAAGAAAGAAAAAGTGTATCAGAATACACCATGTCGTACCTATACTTTTGCAGTGGCAACATTCACAAAAAAACTCATAAATCATTCTAGCAGTTGCTGCACATAAGGACTGTGCTTAAAAATTAAATATAACAAACAAAAACTTGGAATGTTTAAATAAAATAATCCCAATTGCAGCTAGAACCAGATTTTTTAAAATTTTCATAGTAAACATATTAAGTTATTTATCCATATTCAAACTAACAGAAACAAACCATTTTTTAAACAGCATCTTAGGTGACTTTAAAATAATTTTCATATATTGTAACAGTGTTTCTAATTCCAAATGAAACAAAAAGTTATAAGAAAAAATTGGATTTCCAAGTAGAGTGACACAGGAATTATTGTATTCCACTAAAAACAATGTTTTGTTTTTTTTACTGCAAACTTATTTCTTATATCCACAACAAAAAAAAATAGAGGTTTTCTTAATTTTAACCTCATAAACATAATGATTTTACATATTTTGTTTTATAAGTTTATTTACTTCTATGCAAATATATCATTTTCAAAAAGAAAACTAGATTCTTCAGGGATTAAATTTTATGCATTGTAAGTTCAACAATTAATGTAATCCTTACCTATGCCATGGAATGGCAACAAATTTATATCAAAAACAGAAAATACTTTAAACTGACAATAATTTAGATGCTTCTAGCTAATGACAAAATGTTTCAATGTTGCAAATGGTAAACTTCCACATTTTACTATCTTGAACAATGAGAGCTATAAGCGGGGACACAGCTCATCAGGTGAAAAGACCTAGAAAAATTCCAACAGAAACATTCAAACACTTAATTACAGTAGTTGGGATATAAATGGAATTCCAAGTTGTTTTGAATCACATTCATGTTGAGCTCAAAGACCAACAATGTCAGCTGAGGATATCTTCCCAACTGACCTAGAGTGTTCATCAGTTAGGCTAAAAAAAACTCTACTAATATGGAGGTAGGACTTATTATTTGGTCTCTACATATAGATATCCAGTACAAAGATCTGAATCAAAACAGCAAAATCTAACAACAGAAACATCCAATATATAGGATCCACAACTCATTAAATAAGTTGCTAATATCAGACTGCAATGAATTAGCTTAAAGATTAAAAAATTATATCACATATATAATATGTTAAACTAGTTGGGAATAATATCTCATTCTTATTCAGCAAAAACAAATCTTTAAATCTTTAAAATGATTTAAATCTTTAACATTTAAACTTATCAAACCCAAATTGATGTAAAGTATTTTTTTTAGGTTTTTGCAAGGCAAACAGGGTTAAGTGGCTTGCCCAAGGACACACAGCTAGGTCATTATTAAGTGTCTGAGACCGGATTTGAACCCAGGTACTCCTGACTCCAAAGCCGGTGCTTTATCCACTGCGCCACCTAGCCGCCCCGATGTAAAGTATTTTTAACAAATATTTTTTAGCAAAAAAAAAAACTTATGAAGTGTACACCCCAATTTTTCACAAAGATTCAACACAGAAAATTCTTGTTAAGGATTTACAAGATGTTTCTAAAAATCTCTTTCTAGGATTACAAGATTTTCTTTGTATATCAGTTAATAATCTTAAGAATTTTATAAGTCATAACAAAACTAACCTTAAAATAGAAATATTAGAATAGTTTTTCCAAACCAAGTAACAATGTTCCTTTTAATATGTAGGAGAACATCACTTGGTACAAGGATATATATTATATATGCATACATATCTCCAATTGACATGACATTCTGATTGTGGGGATTTGTCATAAAATATCAAACTTGTCCTTGATAACTTAGTACATATACAGTGGGATAAAGTCAATTGCATCCTCAGAGGTTTTTACCCCACATGCAAAGTATCACTAAACACTTGGAAACAGATACAATTAAAATTTAATTACAAAAAATAGCTAAGAGATTTATTTCACTTAAATTTTCTTCATTCATTCATTCTATTTGTTGTCAACAGCATAATTTAAAACTCCCAAAAATTTAGTTTATGAGAGAACCCTTACTAATATCCTAGCTGTTACAATTATTTACCAGTATTAATTTTTTACGTATTTATTTTCCAACTATATGTTAAGACAAATTCAACAATGGATGAATATTTACAAAAATATAAGTTTCCCAGGTTAAATGAAGAGGAAATTAAATACCTAAACAACCCTATCTCAGAAAAAGAAATTAAAGCCATCATTGAACTCTCTAAGAAAAAATCTCCAGGGCCTGATGGATTCACAAGTGAATTCTACCAAATATTTAAGGAACAATTGGTTCCAATTCTATATAAACTTTTTGGAAAAATAGGGAAAGATGGAACTCTGCCTAACTCTTTCTATGAAACCAATATGTTGCTGTTACCTAAACCAGGAAGAGTGAAAACAGAGAAAGAAAATTATAGACCTATCTCCCTCATGAATATAGATGCAAAAATCTTAAATAAAATCTTAGCAAAATGATTACAAGTTATCACTAGGATAATACATTGTGATCAAGTAGGATTTATTCCAGGAATGCAGGGTTGGTTCAATATTAGGAAAACTGTTAGTATATTCAATTATATCAACAACAAACCTATCAGAAATCATATGATCATATCAATAGATACTGAAAAAGTTTTTGACAAAATACAGCATCCATTCCTACTAAAAACACTAGAGAGTGTAGGAATAAATGGACTGTTCCTTAGAATAATTAGCAGTATCTACCTGAAACCATCAACAAGCATTATATTCAATGGGGAGAGGCTAGAGGCATTCCCAATAAGATCAGTAGTGGAACAAGGAAGCCCATTGTCACCACTACTATCCAATATTGTATTATAAATGTTAGCTTCAGCAATTAAAGAAGAAAAAGAAATTAAAGGCATTAGAATTGGGAAGGAAGAGACAAAACTCTCACTCTTTGCAGATGACATGATGGTCTACCTAGAGAATCCTAAGAAATCATCCAAAAAACTACTGGAAACAATTAGAACTTTTAGCAAAGTTGCAGGTTATAAAATAAACCCTCATAAATCCTCAACTTTTCTATATATGTCTAGCAAGATACAGCAGGAAGAGCTAGAAAGAGAAATCCCATTCAAAGTAACTGCAGGGGGAAAAAAATTTTAAAAAAAGTAACTGCAGACAATATAAAATACCTGGGAGTCTATTTGCCAAGACAGACTCAGAAACTTTTTGAAAATAATTATAAAACACTTCTCACACAAATTAAATCAGATTTAAATAACTGGGCAAATATCAACTGCTCATGCATAGGTAGAGCTAATAAAATAAAAATGACAATTCTACCAAAACTAAACTAGCTGTTTAGTGCCCTACCAATCAAAATTCAAAAAAACTACTTTAATGAGTTAGAAAAAATTGTAAGTAAATTCATATAGAGAAATAAAAAGTCAAGAATTTCCAGGAACTTAATGAAAAAAAGTGCAAAAGAAGGGGACTTAGCCCTACCTGATCTAAAATTATATTATAAAGCATTAGTCATCAAAACTGTTTGGTATTAGCTAAGAAATAGAGTGGTGGACCAGTGGAATAGACTAGGTGCAAAAGCAGGAGACGATTATAGTAATCTGCTGTTTGATAAAACCAAAGAGTCCAGCTATTGGGATAAAAACTACCTCTTTGATAAAAACTGCTGGGAAAATTGGAAGTTAGTATGAAAGAAACTTAGATTAGACCAACACCTCACACCCTTTACCAAGATAAGATCCAAGTGGTTACAGGACATAGACATAAAAAACAATACTATAAGCAAATTAGAAGATCAAGGACTAGTCTACCTGTCAGATCTATGGAAAGGGGAGCAGTTTATGACTAAGGAAGAGTTGGAGAACATCACCAAAAACCAATTAGATGATTTCAATTACATTAAAAAGCTTTTGCACAGATAAAACCAATGTAACCAAGATCAAAAGAAATGTAGTAAATTGGGAAACAATCTTTACAACTAATGTTTCTGACAAAGGACTCATTTCTAAAATATACAGAGAACTGAGTCATATTTTTAAAACAAAAAGCCATTCCCCAATTGACAAATGATCAAAGGATAGGCACAGGCAATTTACATATGAGGAGATCAAAGCAATCCATAGCCATATCAAAAATTACTCTAAATCATTATTAGAGAAATGCAAATTAAAGCTTCTCTGAGGTACCACCTCACACGGCTCAGATTGGCCAATATGACCAGGAAGGATAATGATCATTGTTGGAAGGGTTGTGGGAAATCTGGGACACTACTACACTGTTTGTGGATCTGTGAACTCATCCAACCTTTCTGGAGAGAAATTTGGAACTACGCCCAAAGGGCAACAAAAATGTGCATACCCTTTGACCCAGCAATACCACTACTGGGTCTGTACCCTGAAGAGATGATGAAAAAGGTTAAAAACATTGCCTGTATAAAAATATTTATAGCAGTCCTGTTTGTGGTGGCAAATAATTAGAAATCAAGTTAATGTCCTTCAATTGGGGAATGGTTTAGCAAACTGTGATATATGTATGTCATGGAACACTATTGTTCTATTAGAAACCAGGAGGGAGGGGAATTCAGGGAAGCCTGGAGGGATTTGCATGAACTGATGCTGAGTGAGAGAAAAACACCGTACACCCTAACAGCAACATGGGGGTGATGTTCAATCTTGAAGGACTCGTTCATTCCATCAGGGCAACAATTGGGGGCAATTTTGGGCTGTCTGCAAAGGATAGTGCCATCTGTATCCAGATAAGGAGCTATGGAGTTTGAACAAAGTTCAAGGACTATTCCCTTTAATTTAGGGAAAAAAAACATATCTTATTGTCTGATCCTGTCACTTCTTGTCTCTTCCTTAAGGATATGATTTCTCTCTCATCACACTCAATTTGGATCAAGGTACAACATGGAAACAAAGTAAAGACTGACAGATTGCTTTCCATGGGTGGGGGGGGAGTAAGATTGGGGAGGAAAATTGTAAAACTGAAATAATATCTTTAATTAAAAGAGAAAGATAACTTCAACAATCAATTTCTCTTACTCTCTTTGTCTCTGTCTCTGTTTCTCTCTGTCTCTGTGTGTGTGTTTCTGTGTCTGCCTCTGTGTGTGTCTCTCTCTCTGTCTCTGTCTCTACCTCTGTGTGTGTGTCTCTCTCTGTCTCTGTCTCTGTCTCTCCCTCTCCATCTCTCTCCTCTCTCCTCTCTCTCTCTCTCTCTCTCTCTCTCTCTCTCTCTCTCTCTCTCTCTCTCTCTCCCTCCCTCCCTCCCTCCCTCCCTCCTCTTCTGTCCCTCCCTGTCCATCCCCTCTCCCCCCTAACCACAGTGACCAGCCCAGGGCCTGTACATAGGATTTTCTTACAAATCATATTTGCTGAATTCAATTGGCTTTGCCCTGATAAGAACTGTACAAGTCCAGAGAGAAGCCTGTTAGCTTTCATGGTTTAGAATTTCTGCTTATGGTATTTGCTAAAGCTGATATTCAAATCCCATTCCCTTGGCTAAAGAAATCAACTGAAAGTGTGATCCTCATCCTGCCCAAACAGGAGAGCTCATGTTCTGATCAGCCGACTGTTAAATCATTTTTTAAAACTTGATTATAACAAAGTCAGTGAGTACATCAACCAAATTAATTATTAAAAAGAAAAAGTTGGGACCACCCCCAAACTTCATCCAAAGGGAATTAGGACTCTCTAAACTGCCCCCACATCTCTGGATATTTTTTTTCATCATGTTTGTACAAGAAAGACCTTTATGCCCCTTCTGACCTGGCTTGAATCCCAATCTTCTCTCTGAAAGTCCATTTTTTTTTTTTTAGGTTTTTGCAAGGCAAATGGGGTTAAGTGGCTTGCCCAAGGCCACACAGCTAGGTAATCATTAAGTGTCTGAGGTCAGATTTGAACCCAGGTACTCCTGACTCCAAGGCAAGTGCTTTATCCACTACTCCACCTAGCCGCCCCTGAAAGTCCATTTTAAACATCCCTTCTCCCAGAATCCTTTCCTGAACCCCCAGGGTAACAACCTTGGCCTTCAGACCTCCTGGAGCACTTTTGTCCCTCTCAATTGTACTTATCATATTACAAGTCTATGACTATCATCTGTGAGACTCTATGTAAATCTATGTAAATACACAAGTAGTGCTATATACAAGAAAAAAATTTAATATTTATTGGCTTATATTGTGCTTTATAGAAGTTAACCAATTGCCCATTTTTCATTCTGTATTTGGAATTGTACTAAAAAAAAAAAGGTCTGTGTCCTTTGGCCTAAAGATTCCAGTGCTAGACATACACTATAAGAAAGTTCTCATATATACTCAAATATTTCTAGCAGCACAGGGATAGATGGGCAGACACTGCCATAGTGGATGGAGCGCTAGGCCTGCAGTCAGGAAGTTTAAATCAGGCTGCAGATACTTGTTAATCGTGTGGCCCTGGGCAAGTCACTTCACCCATTGTTTGCCTTGGTATCTTCTTCTGTAAAATGTGCTGGAGAAGAAAATGGCCAACCACTCTGGTATTTACCAAGAATACCATAAGGGGTCATGACGAAAATGAATAAACAGCAGATAGATAGCTATGGTTAGGGAATAGATAACCAAATGTGATACATAAATGTAATCAAATGTCATTCCAGTATTAAAAATTTTAAATATAAATACAGAAATACAGAAAAGGCTCATTTGAAGCAATGCAGAACCAGAAATGTCCAGCTGACTACACCAGAAAAACACAGATGCCAACAAGAACACTAAATAATGAATGCTAATGCCCAGGCTTGGCCCAAAGAGGAGATCAGAAAATTCTTTATAGAAGTGGGAGAAGGGGCTAGCACATCACTTGAGCTGTCAGACTCCATTGATCTATTGGTTTGGTTTGATTTCCATCACAGATGAGACTTCAAGACCCCCTTGAGGGTTTTCATGGCAAAGATGACATTCTGGTGGACTCACTGGAAAGGCAGGGGAAGGAAGCAGGGAAGAATTTATCTGGGAATGAAGGTGATATAAAAGCAGAAGATAGAAACACAAATTTGGTTTTTTAAAATAAAGATTCTTTTGGAAGAAATTTATTTCCCCCAAAACGTTTTTCAGTTTATTATAGACGGGTGGCTAGGTGGACCAGTGGAAGGGGTGGCTAGGTGGTGCAGTGGATAGAGCACCAGCCCTGGAGTCAGGAGTCCCTGAATTCAAATCTGGCCTCAGACACTTAATAATTACCTAGCTGTGTGGCCTTGGGAAAGCCACTTAACCCCACTGCCTTGAAAAATCTAAAAAAACAAAAAACAGTTTATTAGAGACCACATGCTAAATAGGCCTGTGTTGTTACTATATGGGCTCTCACATGTTAGAGGCAACATTAAAGAAACATCTTTAACAAATCTCTTGTCCTATTTCAGGTAAATTGGGAACAAATGCCATCCTGCCAGTGTCCATGGCTGTGTGCAGGGCCGGAGCTGCTGAGAGATGTGTCCCCTTGTACCACCACATTTCTGACCTTGCTTGTAAAGAAGACAACCTTCTCCCTGTACCAGTAGGTTTCCCATTTCGACCCCTCTAGCTTAGGGCCCCTAAATTCTGTGCAGGCTCTTGGAACCTCAGACCTCCAGAGGCCTGAGGAGTCCCACTAAGAAAGGGAATCAGCCATGTGGCATTGAGATCAGCAAATACAAGGGAACATCGCTGCAGCTTGAGGGGAATCTTGAAATGGCTGTGAGATTGTCATCCATACCAGAAAAGCAGAGCTCCCAGACAAGCCTCCACCACCCACTGGGGCCTCTGTCCCTCTTCTTCTCCAGGCCTTCAATGTGATCAATGGTGGCTCCCATGCCGACAACAGCCTGCCAATGCAGGAGTTCATGATCCTCCCGATAGGAGCCCAGAACTTCAAGGAGGCCATGCGCATTGGGACTGAGGTCTATCACAACCTGAAGAATGTGATTAAGGAGAAATATGGATCAAACGCCATCAATGTGGGAGACGAAGGAGGCTTTGCTCCTAGCATCCAGGATAATAAAGAAGGTGAAAACACTGAGGGAAGAAGCCAGCTTCAGCTTATTTAGGCCCTTGGGGTCCCTGCGGGTTTTTCCAAGAGGGTTTTTAAGTCAGAATCTCACATCTTTTCCCCACTCCAGAGTCAGTCTCTATTGAGCCTGGACCTTAGAGAGCTGGGAGGCCAAGGCTGGTGCACAATAGCTAGTTCCTCCTTTTGTTGAGAAACAAAATGGGAAAGAATCATCCTGCTATGTTTTACTTTGTTCTAAGTCAAAAAGCTGGACACACCTGAATACTTAACTAGTCTGATTATTTCCCAAAATGAGGCTAAGTGCTTTGAGTCCTTTCTACCTGGAAAGATCTGAAATCAATTTGTTCTGGAAAAGGGTCATGGTTCAGAACCATGATTATTTGCAGCTTTTCTCCAGTTATTTTGGTTAATTAAACCTTACTAATGCTTAACTGATTAAGCACAACTAAATGAAGTTCCCTTGACAATGGGAGACTTTCCTAGCCAGATTTCTGTGGCATCTGTCTTGAGGCCCTTCCAGCTTGGGCCTCCATCTCAGCTGCAGTCCAGAGACTTGTTCTGAGAACCCCAGCTTCTGGCTCTATTGAAACTCTGTTTCTCTGGGGCGGCTAGGTGGCAAAGTGGATAGAGCACCGGCCCTAGAGTCAGGAGTACCTGAGTTCAAATGTGGCTTCAGACACTTAATAATTACCTATCTGTGTGGCCTTGGGCAAGCCACTTAACTCCATTGCCTTGCAAAAAAAAAAAAAAGAAACTGCTTCTGTGAAAGGCCTTCTCTTAGTCACTTCCTCTAAGTGCAGCTTGGCCCTTCGACCTGCCCCGGGCTCTTGATCCTGGCCACTGGTTAGTGGGAAGAGTGCTTGCTACTGACCAGCCCCAAAGGCCAGGCTGCGCTCAGTTAGAAATAGCTCACCATCCTCCAGGCAGGCCAGAGCAAAGGTAATGGAGCTCTGGGCCAGATAAAAGATGGAAAGAACTTCTCTTCCTCTCCCTGCATGATTCCTTTTTAGCAAAATTTCTAACCATTTCTCCAGCATAGTTTATGGGCCTAGCACTTCCTTACCTACTGCCGCTGCTGCCATGTCTTCCAGCTCTTGATCTGCTGAAGGAGGCCATTACTAAGTCCGGCCACACTGATGAAGTCGTCATCGGCATCGGGGTGGCTGCTTCACAGTTCTACAAGGAGGGCAAGTACAACATGGACTACAAGTCTCCTGACACTGACGACCCCAGCAAACACATCCCTGCGGAGGATCTGGTGAACCTGTACAAGTCTTTTATCAAGGATTACCCAGGTGAGGCTTGGGGGAGCACAGGACAGCGCCCAAGGTTCCTCAGCAGTAGGTGAGTCAGGGGCTTGGAAATCAGCACACCCAGCCTGGTCGAGGTATGCATGTCGATCGGAGCCTTCCCGGCAAGTTATGGAGGGTTTCTCTGAGGCACTCTCCCTGGGACTCCAGGGATTTCAGAAGCATTGTAGTTCTTTCTTACTTCCTTTCAATACTTCCAGATAGTGGTGCAGTAGGCAGAGGGCAGTGGAGTCAGGAAGACCTGAGTTGTGTGACCCACTTCACCCTGCTTGCCTCTTTTTCTTCATCTGTAAAAATGGGGATAATAGCACCTATCACCCAGGGTTGTTTTCATGATCAAATATATGCTAGCAGAATGCTGGCACATAAGCATATAAATACTGATTACCTTCTCTTCCCTTTTTTCTTTGATTTCTTTTCCCTTGCTATTGATTACCTTTGAAGCTGTCTTGTCCCTAAACTCGGGATTGCCTTTTGTGCCCTAATAAAGGACGAGGGCGTCAGAGAAACTTAGGTTGATTGACCTAGACTTAAGTTAGATGCTGTCTCTGAGGGTTCTCTTGGGGGGGGCGGGGGGGGAACACACTGGAATTCAGCAGCATCACTATACTCCCTTCATGTTTTTCCTTCTCCTTCCCTTAGTGATGTCTATTGAAGATCCCTTTGACCAGGAAGATTGGGAATCTTGGAAGAATTTCACTTCTACTGTAGACATCCAGGTAGTAGGGGATGATCTCACGGTGACCAATCCTGTACGCATCAAAAAGGCCATCAAGGAAAAAGCCTGCAACTGTCTTCTGCTCAGAATGAACCAGATTGGCACCATCTCTGAATCTATTCAGGCGTAAGTCCTCTAACAAGAGTGGGAGCTCTGCAAGGAGTGAGAGCCACACCAATGCCCAAGAATCTAAATGTAGGAGCCTGGCATCAGCCCCTGCCCTGGCCATTACCAGAGACACGAGTCTCTAAATCCTGGCCCTGTATCAGAGGGTCAGCTTTAAAGAAACTTGATGATGGACATTAAAGTGATATAGAGCAAGACAGAGGCTCTAGAAACCAGTCATTAGGATCGTTAACTCACTGCCTTTCTAAGGGTCATTTGGGACTTCTCTGTGATCCTAGCCAGGATGTGATAAATAGTCTGACGGACTGATGGTTAGGAATACTCTTTCTCGATGAACTGAACTTTAAATAACTCGGAACTCAAGTGTGTACTACCCAGAGCCTTGTTCACCATCCATCTGTTCTTTTGACTCTTTTCTTCTCCCTTGATTCTGGCTCCATCTGTCTCCTCTCCATTCTGCAGGCTGCTCCCTTAGGGCAAGCCCTCATTACCATCTCCCTGGATGCTTTCAGCAGCCTTTTCCACTCTCTACACTCTTCAGAACAGAGCAAACTAGAGAGCACTCAGATTATATTATTTTGCTGATCAAAACGCTTCAACATCTTTATCACATTTAGCCCCACCACAATCTGGGACCATTTCCTGACTTTTCTTGTCCAGATTCTGATCCTCTCCAGGTCTTCTGGGCTTCAGCCAAACTGTCTCACATATTTGATTTTCATATTTCTGCATCATTCTTGACTCCTCGAGAACTTTCCCTTCCACCATCCCTTCCCAGGTACTAAATGACACTAAACTTTTCTTGTTTTCCCCACTACTCAGATCCACTCAGTAGTGACCTCAAACTTTAGGAATCTTTTACAAACTTCCCTTATATCCTCTTCATTTTTGTTGTGTTATAACCTCTCTTAGCCTGGGCTCCTTGGTTGACCTAAACTTAGTCTTCCTCAATGCCAAGCCCAAAGTGACTTGTTTAAGACATGTTTGCTGAATTTAAAGGATCATTAAGTAGCTGCAGGTAATGTGTTCTAATGGAGCAGTACATGTTACAGTCCATATTACATGTGTAAAGATCATCACATGTGTTTTCTGTCTTTTTTGTGGGGCATCTAGGTGCAGGTTGGCTCATTCTAATGGGTGGGGAGTAATAGTTTCCCATCGTTCGGGGGAGACTGAAGACACCTTCATTGCAGACTTGGCAGTGGGTCTCTGCACTGGACAGGTAAGGAAATGGTTTTAACAAGGGTACTCCTCACATCCTACCCTCCCCTGAAATCAAGAGTGACTAGGTCATAGGACATCCCAGACATCTTCCTGAAATGATGATTACATTGAATCAGAGAGAGAGAGACTTCACATAATTGGTATATCTTGCCCTTACCTACCCATGAGCTTCCAGAAGAGGAGGATTTCCCAGCTTCTTTCCACCCTGTCATTGGTGAAGGCTTCTTCTAGACCTGGGCTTTTCTTGGAAGTCTCACTGTCATTCAGGTTCTGACTGACCTCCCCCTTCCCCTTCCTGCAGCCTTTCCCACTCTTGGGCTCACCTACAAGGATTCCTCCTCACTGCTTTCTTTCCAGATTAAGACCGGAGCCCCTTGTCGATCTGAACATCTGGCCAAGTATAATCAGCTTCTCAGGTGAGATGTTTTGGGGAGTCTCTGAGGGAAAATCGACAAAGCTCTTCTTACCTTAGTGCATATGGTTGTGTATGACTTTGCCCAGGGGTCCTCACTCCAGTGATACAGCCCCTCCCATCCCTGCCCTCCCATGGGGCAGGAGCCAGTATGCCTCAGAGGGAATGTAGCACCAAGGCCTTGTTTTGGGAAAATTCAGTTTATTAAAAACAATCCAGCCCTGGCAGCTTCTCTTTTTTAAAACAAAAGCATACCTCAGCATCTTTCATACCCTTAAATGAATGAAGATATTTGATGCAGGGAAAATGGAACCCAATTTATACATACATTTAGTTTGGAGTCCAGCTCTGCTCTGTAAGCAGCTGTGAGCCAGTGAGGAAACCCCTTCACCTCTCTGAAAAATGAGAGAAGGTAGACTAGTCAATCTCCACAGTCCCTTCCAACTATGAATTTTGTGATTTTCTCACCAGGTTCAGAGGGTAGCAGGAGACTTATCCCAAAGGACTGGATAGCATTTCTTTTTTTCTCTCCTGAATACCTCCAGTGTTAGATCTTCCATGGTCCATATAGTTGTGCTTCTGTTTGGTAGCTAGTTATCTTTGTGCAGGAGACACTGAAACCCAGTCAAGACCACATGGGAGATCCTGGGGAGAGGCACCCCTCACTGCCTGGGGCAGCTGAAGGAATTTCCTTCAGCTCAGTTGATTTGTATTTTTCCATATTCCTGTCCAGGAAAATCCTGACAGAAACTTAAAATTGATCTGCTACAGTGCCTTGACATATGACTGAATTTCAATCTTATTAATATTTGATGCTTTTTTTCTGCCCTGAGAACAAGTAAGTACATAGAGTGCTGGACAGTCTGAGAGCAAACCCAGCCTCAAATTCTAAATAAACTGAGTGATCCTGGGCAAGTCACCTCAACTCCATTTCCCTCAGTTTCCTCATCTGTCAAATGGGGATAATAATAGCCTTTACCCCCTAGAGGAGTTGTGAGGATCAGTGTAATTGAGATAATCTTTGTCAGGCCCAGACCCATCATAAGCCTCTAGTAAATTGTTAGGCCCTCATTCCCCTAACTCCAGATCATCATAGAAATCATTGTGTTAAGCAGTCGTTCTCCAAGATGGGCAGTTCTGTGCCTGCTTTGCCCCAAAGCATCCTTCCCTCTTCACCGAGGACCCTTCTTTCCCTGTTGTGGAAGCCTTTCCAGCTGCTGTGTCCAGACCTTGCCTCCCTCCATCCCTTCTTCTAGTTATACCTGTTATTAGCTACATTAGACAAAGAAGAAGTGCAGCTTGGTCAGAAGCCAACAGTAGTGGGAGGTAAGAGACAGGGAATTTAGATTGTGGCCAGAGAGCACAAGCAGCCTTTTCCTTTATTTTATCTAACTTGGAAATGTTCATTGGCAAGGAGAATCGTGCCAGCTATTTATTAATAGAACTACATTCAAGGCTTGGTTTTGGTGGCGGTTGTTCAATCATTTTTTTTTCAATCATGTCTGACTCTTCATGACCCCCATATGGTTTTCTTGCAGAAATACTAGAGAGGTTTGTCATTTTTTTCTCTAGCTTATTTTACAGATGAGGAAACTGAAGCAAGCAGAGAGAAGTGACTTGCCTGGGGTCACACAACTGGCAAGTGTCTGAGATCAGATTTGAACTCAGTTCTTCCTGACTTGAGGCTTGGCTCTCTATCCATTGTACCACATAGCATCTGTCCTTGTACATCAAGTTCAGGAAACAGCTAGCAGGAGAATAAGGGTACTTTAAGCTAGAAGGGGAGCTAGAGGGCTTCAGGATCATTAGTTTTCCTTATAGGCCATAGGCAGTAACTTCAGGTGTGTGAGCAGGAGAGTGAGAGTATTAGTCTACATCTTCTATTAGATTATTTTTGCAGCTTTGTGATGAACTAGAAAAGTAGCCTGGAGTCCAAGAGTGGGGTGACTTGGAAAGATGAGAAGACAGAAATCTTGACCAGAATTGAAGTATTAAGTTGCCCCCTTACCTGTGAACAGCTGGGGAGGGTAGGAGGGAGGGAAGGGGGGAGCAGGAATGGAACATGAGACAACTGAGCACCTGGAAGGGTGAAGTGTTTGGAGGGTGAATATTAGACTTGTCAGGAAGGAGAACTGGGATGGCAGAGAAAGCTAACCCCCCTCCTCCCACTGTGAGGCCTGAGAAGGATGGGACCAGTCTGGACAGAGCAACTGCCAAGCCAAGGCTGTGGGGTGAGGAGGCCCCTTGAGGTAGATTAGGAAAACGAGACAGAGTATATCATGAGAATATTTACAAGAAGCTGTGATCAAGGGCATTGCTGAGAACCATGATGAGCATTGGCAGAGAAGCTGCCCACATTCTGAGAGGGCTCTCCGGGCTCACCACATTCTGAGAGCTTTTGGCCATTCTTGATCCAGTAGAACGCCTAATGTTTCCATTCACATACTTGGTTTGTGAATCATCTACCGTGACCCAGTCCCCAGGGGAGGTAGTCGAGGCAGCAGCATTTCCATTTTCCATCTCTCACCGCCTGCTTGCTGCAATCCCTGAGCAAGGAGTTGTATGGCGTTGAAATCTGACACGTGATATAGTTTACTATTTCTGTTCTCCCCAGAATTGAGGAACAGCTGGGCAACCAGGCTAAATTCGCTGGGAAGAACTTCAGAAAGGCAAGTGCCGCCAGCCAGCCTGAGAAGTCTTCTGAGAAGTCTTCTGAGAAGTCTTCTGAGAAGTCTTCAGAGAAGCCTTGTGAGAAACCCCCGGCCATCACCACGCTAGCGATTTTTATGTGTCATGTCAAAAAGCAAGCGTGTTAACCCATGAGGAAGGCGTGGTTGCATCTCAGATGGGACAGGGACCAACTGGGAATAAATCATCTTTCTACCCCTTAGTCATTGAAAAAATGCTTGGCATGCTCATTAATGCTCTATATCTTATCTCGAATTGCACTTGGACAGAGGTGAGGGAGACAAGGGTAGCTCGGGAGTAGGGTTCATGGGTTGGAGGTTAATTCACTGTACTGGGTTTCAGAGCTGGGGAGGAGAGACAGAAAGTATGATCTGAAGGATTGCAAAAAAACAGGTACAATTTAATGGGCTTGAATGTAAGACTCTGTTTCAGTTCTGTTCAGGTATTAAGCACCTGCTCTGTGATGATCCGTGATTTTGGACTTGGTCTAGAAGCTAGGTATGACTATTAACTAAGTCCTCTGACTAAATAGCATCCAAAGATGAAAAATGCCACCATCACCTAGTGTGTGGGAGAAAGTAGAAGTATCACCTAGAATTGGGGAGCCAGAAGAAGACATAGAAAAGACCACCTCTACCTCCCCCTTCATGTTCTGGATGAGACTGAACCCCAAAGAAAGTCCACAGTATGTGCAGTTACATGGCTTAATAGCACCAAGGAAAACTTCTGTAAATAAAACAAAATTGGAATGATGACTGTTGATAAACAATATGAAAATGTTCACTAATGGAATGAACATTCACATATTGAATGAACCAGAACAGCTCACCTGACCTCTACACTGAGTAGCATGGGTTGTGGGAAATGTGCTAGATCTGAGGACTTCAATTTAAATCCCAACTCAATTAACCTGTGACCTGCAGGATGGTGAGGTAAGTCACTTCTCCAGGCCTCAGTTTCCTCATCTCTAAAATTAAAAGATCAGAGTAGATCTCTAAAATTCCCATTCTAAATCTATAATCTCATGAATCCCTTAACTTAGGACTTCTTCATCTTTATAGAACAAGCTGTTCTATTTTACTGACATCCCATATCCCCAGTGGAGTCCTTAGAGGCTAGTACCTCACATTATATAGATATAGAGAGAGGAAGTTCACCTGTATGACAATATTCTTATGAAGAACCAAGGACTGAGTTCATTAAAACAGAATTAAAGTTCAAGTTAAAATTATAACTCCCTACACAGGCTGTTCGAAATTTGTCCAGTATATATTTTTGTCATTACATTTTAAAATTCTTCGCTAAAGTTGTCCCCTGATATTTCATTGTAGCAAGGTAGTGACCCTGGGTTCATGAAGGCTCTGCCAATGAAACCTAAGTTTAGCCAGGTCCAGGCAGCCCATGAGATCCAAATGGAATCTTTTTTTGTCTCTTACACTTGACAAAGGGGAATTGGGTGTCAAGAACCAAACAATTCTTAAATTGGAGGAAATGACCCACACCCACACTGATGATCTATAAATGAAAAAATTTTGGTCAGAAAAATGCCTCAACCAATAATATTAGATTACAAATTCACCTGCACTAATATCAGAGGAGATGATGATGAAAGACTGGAGGTGATCTCCTTACAAAAGAGATGAGAAATAGGCAATCAGAAAAAGTGTAGTGTGGAAGCCAACTAAGCCATGTCATTCTTAAAATCTTGGTCAATCAAATGGATGTAAAGGGAGATGGCTTTGCCCAGGGTGTCAATCTGAACTGATGTAAGGACATTACACTAGCAGTAAAAGGAAGGATAAAAGGAAGACCTGACTGACCTTCAAGGGAAATGGTACTGACTGTCCTACCATTTCAAAGCAGACAGGAGGTGGTGCAGTGGATAGAGCACCTGCTCTGGAGTCAGGAGTACCTGAGTATCAAATCTGGTCTCAGACACTTAATAATTACCTAGCTATGTGGCCTTGGGCAAGCCACTTAACCCCATTGTCTTGCAAAAACCTAAAAATCAAGGCAGACAGGAATGAATTTCCAAGATACTTTAGAAAGGGGAAAATTCTAAAAGAATGGAATAGACCAACTCTATAAAACCTTATAAGAATGTTGTATTCATGCACATAATATCAAGAAGGAAAGCACCAGGCATTCATAGATGACTTTCTCAGATAGCATCTTAAGGTATTTGATCATAGGATTTCAATTTCCAGTGAGTGGCAAGCCACTATTTTGACATGGTTTCATTTGGTACTGGCAAAAGCCATGGGTTTTTGCTTCAGCTCACACAGCCAACCTTGACCAGGTGAAACTGAATTGATTTAGCCTCCCCACCTTTAATTAGCTTTCTATCAGCTGAGTGCTGCCTTTAGGGCTATAAAGACTTTTCATTGTTCTCTTGTTCTTTTCAGTCTATGATCTTTAAAAATAGCTATTGTTCCAAGAAAATGTGCAAAAATTGTAGATCTCAAATACCACATTTCAGGGACTATTATTGAAGATGTTGCAGCAGCTATTGGTATAGATAGGTCAAGTGTTTTCAAGGATGGCTCAAGCCAACAATGAAATAAAATCATTTAAACCTAAGCAAAAAGTGTGGTCAAAAATAGAAGACAATGCCCTGAACTGCCAAACTACCTCTGGGAAACAGACTAATCCTCAGAAAATAAGCAAAGCCCTTCAGAGTGGCCTGAAGGTTCAAGGGTTGGGCATTCGATAGTGCTTCATAAGCTTCTTAAAAGTTGGAAGAACAGCATGAAAGCCAGTTTAAAAAAACTAACTTTTAAAGAAAAAACATGTCATGGGGCAGCTTAGGTGGTGCAGTAGATAGAGCACTGGCCCTGGAGTCAGGAGGACCAGAGTTCAAATGAAGCCTCAGACACTTAATAATTCCCTAGCTGTGTGGCCTTGGGCAAGCCACTTAACCCCACTGCCTGGCAAAAACCTAAAAAAAAAAAAAAAAAAAAAAAACCATTATGAACAAGATAATGCAAAGCCTAGATTACTGAAGATGTGGAAAAGTCCACATTTTTTACAGAAATTTCCTTTTTTATAATTTATTTTTCCAATTACATGTTATGGAGGTTTTTCAACATGAATTGATTTGCAAATTTATAAATTGCACATTTTTCTACTACCCTTCCTTCCTCCTACCCTTGGTGGCAAACAATCTGATAAAGCTGTATATGTACATTTGTGTTTTAAAATATTTGCATTTTGGTCATTTTGAGGTAAGGAGAATTAGGACTAAAGGAACAGAAATTCATGAAATAGGAAAAGAATGAAAAATTTTTTAAAAGTATACTTTGAGATTCTGTTTTTTCCCCCTCTGAATGTGGATGGCATTGTCTATAATAGGTCTCCCTTATACAGATATATCTATATCTCCTTGAAAGTCTGTAACAGGGTCCTTGATCTGCTGAGAGAAGCTAATCCATCAAAGTTGATCTATTCACAATGTTATTGCCATTCTTTCCATGCTTCTCTGACCAAGATTTCTTACTAAACAATAATACTCCATAACATTCATATGCCATAACTTGTTCAGTCATTCCCCAATTGATAAGCATCCCCTCAATTTCCAATACTTTGCCACTACCTAAAGAGCTACTAGAAATATTTTTGAACATGTGAGACTTTTCCCATTTTTTTATGATTTCTTTTAGATATAGGCCTACTATTGATATTGCTGGGTCAAAGGTATGAGCAGTTTTATTACTCTTTGAGCATAGTTCCTGGTTGCTCTAGTTCACTAATCCTACCAATAGAGCATTAATATTCCAATTTTCCCACATGCTCTCCAACATTGATCATTTTCCTATTTTGTCATCTTAGTCAATCTAATAGGGATGAGGTGGTATCTCATAGTTTTAATTTGCATTTCTCTAATCAATAATGATTTGAAGTATTTTTTTCTTATGACTATATATTGCTTTAAATTTTCATCTGAAAACAGTCTGTTCATATCCTTTGACCATTTATCAATTGAGAAATAATCTTATGAATTCAACTCATTTCTCTATGTATTTCAGAAATTAGACTTTTATCAGAAACACTAGTTGTGAAAATTATTTCCCAGTTCAAAAATTCACTTTCAAGGATAATCCAAAACTATTGTCAGAAGTCCAGGTCAACCTATAAAAAGAAGACACTTTAAAATACAGAGCATCCAAAAATTTTTTTAATATTTTCAGTAGATCTGAGAGTCTTGTCCCCTTTGAAGAAATTATGCATTCTGATATAGTGATATGCTGAGATATGCATTTAAACTGTTCTGGAATTAAATCCTAATTTGGAGACGGACTATTGTAATATAACCTTGAACAATGCCACACATCCCAAAAGATGTGATCACAATTAAGAAATTTATTCAAGTCATTTAAATAAATCTAGTTTAATGGCCTGGAAACTCACCTGATTTGTACTGCACTGAAAATCTATGGGCTATGATCAAAGTTAAGACTTTGAAAAATGGTCTATTCATCAAAGGTATCCTTCGTATCACAAGTTATTTCATAATGAATTAAAAATCCTATGAACTCAATGCCAACTCATGTGAAAGTGATTGCAAGAAAATAAGGACCTAGGTCTTATTAAGTTTTTTTAAAGTTGTAAAATTAGTTATCAATAAATTTAATTATTTGATTTTATCTCAGTTAAATTGTACACTACTGTATATAAACTTTAGAGATCATTCTAGTCCAGCCACCTCACTTTAGAAATAAGGAAGATAAGGGGTTAAGTGACTTTCCTAAGGTCACAAAGGCAGAAGAAGCTAAAGCGGGATTTGAGTCCTGGCTTTATAATCCAGATTTATTGCCCTTTCATCTTAATAGAGCCTGAGTAAAAATTTTATTTCCAAAACCTGGCACCACCAGGTAATACTGCCACCTGAGATATAATAAAGCAAGTCAGTTTTATTGAGGGTAGATAAACACAAAATGAGGCACATCTAGGTGGTTTAGTGGATAGAGCGTGGGCCCTGGAGACAGGAAGACTTCCTAAATTCAAATTCATCCTTACATATATACTAGCTGTGTGAGCCTGAGCAAGTCACTTAAGCATGTCTGCCTCAGTTTTCTCTTCTGTTAAATAAGTGAGAAGGAAATCTCCAATCTCTCCAGTATCCTTGTCAAGAAAACCTCAAATGGTGTCACAAAGAGTCAACCATGATTGAAAAACTACTAAATTAAAGGGGTAGTCAAGGAATAGACACAAGGTAATCTGCTACCCTGGATGGAGTTGGATACCCCACTAGACCCTAGAAGGAAAAGGACACTCGCTTCCCCAACTAATGCAAGATATTTTGGGGGGGGTGTTTTTTGCAATGTTATAGGGTTAAGTGACTTGCCCAAGGTCACATAATTAGGTAATTATTAAGGGTCTGATGTCATATTTGAACTCAGGTCTTCCTGACTCCAAGACTCTATCCACTGTGCCACCTAGCTGCCCCCACTGTGCCACCCAGCTGCCCCAGGACCAGTCATTGAGGGAAAAGTGCAGGGAAGTTGGAATGAGGACTGGTGCTGATTAACGCTAATAGGAGAAGATAAAGAGTGCTGGAGAATTGTTGGCTATTTGCTGATCAGGGCTGGCTAGTTTCTGCACAAGGGAAAAGGAATTTGAGGGATGGATTGCTACCTTATTCTGACAAGATAATTCAGAAAAGTTCAAGATTTTTTTGTAGGTTTTTGCAAAGCAATGGGGTTAAATGGCTTACCCAAGGCCACCCAGCTAGGTAATTGTTAAGTATCTGAGGTTAGATTTGATCTTAAGTCTCCCTGACTTCCGGGCCAGTGCTCTATCCACTGCACCACCTAGAAACCCCAAAGCTCAAGATTTTTTAACTTTTCCTCTGGTTCCTTCATTTAGTGGGGGTGGAGAGAGGCTATTGGGTCATTACCACCTCACAGCCAAATCCACCATCCTCCTAAGAGGGGTAGACATTATAAAAGGAAGCACCCAGCCTTTGTTGGTTTAAAACATTGGACTTAGTGGAATATAGATTGGTAGAATAGATGTACCTTTCAGTAGTTTCAAATATGTTAAAAATCATAGTCATTTCTATAACAGATGCAACCATAGAGATAAATTCACAATCTCCTGAGTATCCTTAAAATGAGGCATCAAGCAGAGAAACATAAGCTTACCTTGTGCTTTCCAGCATTGTGGAGACACCTGTGCAGAATTCAAACAGAAGGATTCCCTTTCAGTGATTCTCTAAAATGCTCTAGTTCCATAGGACTAATTAAACTGAGCCTTGGAACACAACAAAGCCTCTGCAATGATTCTAAAGTCATTCAGAATAGATTGCTTATAAACACCTGCATTGGAGATAAAATGCATATTGCCCAGCATTACAAAACCCCAGATCCACAATTCATTGACTGGCCATCTGCATACACATAACAAATCTACAAACCTTTCTTGGGCATCCCTTATTAAGGCACAGTATTAGGCTCCAGAGATAAAAAATCTGAAAAATAGTCCCTGATCTTCAAGAGCTGCCAAAGGAACAAACAAGATTTTATAGGAACTAAGCACTTTACTCACAACAACCCAGGGAGGGAGGTTTTATTATTACTGTTATTTTACAATTGAGGGAACTGAGGCAGATAGCAGTAAAATGACTTGCCTAGAATCATTTAGCTAGCAAGTCTGAAGTCAGATTTGAATTCAGGTCTTCCTGATTTCCAGATGCATTATCACCTGTAATACAAGGTAGAGTATCAAAAGAGGAAAAGAAAATAGAAAAATGCTGTATGAGGGGAAAGAATGGAATGTGCATCTTGTATAGACATTTCAGAGAGCAAATGAACTGGGACCAAACTGAATAGGAGGAGATCAGGTTAAACAGTAGTTGAGATTCTAAAATGTTCACTGCTTAAAAACCAAGCTTTTTTAGCAACAGCATTCTCTGAGTTATCCTAAATGGTTTCAAATTATGGAATACCACAGTCTGAGAAGAATCAAAATTGAAGGTGAATCCAAAGGGCAATGAAAAGATTCAAGGTAGTCATAAGATACGTGTTACCATTGTGGATGTGTACAAATGCATTGAAGACAAATAGATCTCGAAAAGGAGATAGGACTGGTTATATGGAAAGACTTGTGTGATGGAATAAAAAAATGATATCCCTAAAGCACTAATGCTGATGAAACATTAGAACAAGAATAACATTGAGTAGATACTCTTTGGCAAATTTACAGAAAGACATGAAAAAGGATGGAAGAAGAAGAAGAGAAGGAGGAGAGGAATTTGGAAGTGAGCTGGTAGAAAGGAGTACCCTCCTTCCTGATGAGATCACAGATCCATCAAAGCAGAAAAGTATTCTTAGATGCTCACTGAGACAATCAAGTACCCCACAGTCCTCAGTTCCTTCACCATCTTCATCAGTTCCCCTTCTCAAAACCCAGTTGTTTGAACACAGATCCTTGAGTGAATTAAAAGGTTTGCCTTAGAAGTTAATCCAGATCCAGCTCCAGTGTAGTCCACATAAGGTTTTTCCTTTTTCCTCTCAAAGACCAACCAAGATCTTCTCATTTAGGTATAAACTGACCCTAACCAAGCTTAATCAGAAGCCAAATTAACCTCAATAGGAGAAGGGATTATATACTCCCAGCCCTCCTTAAGGGGAATGTGAAATTCTAATGAAATGAAATTCCCCATATTTAAATTTCATATTCAGCTCAGGCTATCACAATAATCCAAAGGTTCTTTCTAGGGAATCACAAAATCCCAGAATTTTATGAGTTGGCAAGAACCCCAGCAATTACCTAGGCCAATCTATGCCAGAATAACATATCCCATAAGTGTTCATCCAGGCTTTTCTTATTCTAAAATAACCCATTCCATTTGGGGAGAGCTCTAATTAATGTTTTCCTAAAATCAAGTCTAAATTTGTCCTTTGGGATGTCCACCTATTGATTCTGATTTTATTCCCTGAGCCCAAAAAGAAAAACAGTGAGCAAAAAGAATACCTAATCCCTCTTGCACTGATATCACAGCCCTCAAGTGCCTGGCACTCTAAGCACCTTCAAATATTTGAAGACTATTCAACAAATTCTAGCAAGTCCCTGCTACTTTCAGAATCAAATATAGAATCATCCATTTGATATTCAAAACCCTTTATGACCTTTCCAATTTTCTTACTCCTGATTCTCTTATACAATCCAGTGATAATGGCCTCTTTAGTGTTCCTTTCACCAGACATACTTCCAGTGCCTGGAATGTTCTCCCCTAGTCATCTCTGCTTCCTGGTTTCCCTGCTTTCCTTCAAAACTGAGCTAAAATACTATCTTCTGCAAGAGATCTTTTCTACTACTCCCACCTTTTTTTTTCAGAACTTAGGAAATAAAGCAAATATTTCTATAATAAAGTAGACTTTTTTTAAAGAAAGGATTGCACATGAAAATCTAACTATTATATACAACTTGCTTTTCCTTTTAAATATATAAGAAAATTATCTTGCAACTTTATTTTTCTCTCCAAAGAAATGGCTACCATTAGACACAAATATGCATACATATATGTAAATCCAAGCTATATATACTTCTACTTATCAGTTCTTTCTCTGGATGCAGATAGCATGTTCCATCATAGGTCCTTTGTAGTTAATTAATTAGGTCAAAATTATTTGGTTGTTCAGAGTTCTTCTGAAAACAAAATGGCCATTACAACATTTTCTTGGTTCTTCTCAATTTGCTTTCCATTATTCTGTGCAAGTCTTTCCATGATTTTCTAAAATCATTAAACTCATCAATTCTTATAACATAATAGTATTCCATCACAACCATATACTACAACTAGTTCAGCCATTCCTCAATGGATGTCCATCCCCTCAATGTCCAGTTCTTTGTTACCACAAAGAGAGTTGTAAACAATATTTGAGAACAGATAGGTTCTTTTCCATTAATCATTTTGGGAAGCAGACTGAATAGTGATATTTCTGGGTCAAAGAGTATAGGCAGTTTTTTCATTCTTTGGACATAATTCCACTTTGTTCTCCAAAATGGGTGACTTCACAATTTAATCAACGGTGAATTAGTTTCCCAGACCTTCCAACTCTCTAGTTTATATATTGTTTCCCCCCATTAAACCATGAGTTCCTTGAGAGCAAGAACTGTGTATTTTAATTTCTTGTGTTCCCATTGTTCAGTACAACCTGAATGTTGAATTATTACACGTTGACTGATTCATTGAAGGTAGCTATTATGGCCCCTCTAAGATTTCTCTTCTACCAGGCTAACCACTGACAGTTCCTTCACCTGAGCCTCCCAAGTTGCTGTTGCTCAGTTGTTTCAGTAGTCTCTGATTCTTCATGACTCCATTTGGGGTTTTCTTGGCAAAGATATTAGACAGGTCTGCCATTTCTTTCTCCAACTCCTTTTAGAGATGAGGAAACTGAGGTGAACAGAGTTAAGTGACCAAGTGACCCAGTTAGTATCTGAGGCTGAATTTGAACTCAAGTCTTCCTGATTCCAACCCTATTAATGTCCTTACTGAACTATGATTCCAAAAGTTAATCTATGTATATCTATATCTATATATGTATCTCTATAACTATAAGGCTTGCTAGCAAAAAAAAAGAAAATACTGAAAGTATCTTAGGTTGGCATTTGCAATCATCTATGAAAGACTTAATTTAAAAGGTGAAAAACTTGTGGACTTCAATTCACATACCAGCCCTATCACTTTCTTTTTTTTTCTTGGGTTTTTGCAAGGCAAATGGGGTTAAGTGACTTGCCCAAGGCCACACAGCTAGGTCATTATTAAGTGTCTGAGACCGGATTTGAACTCAGGTACTTCTGACTCCAGAGCCAGTGCTCTATGCACTTCGACACCTAGTTGCCCCACCCTATCACTTTCTAATGGATCAAGTTAGACAAGTTTCTTTTTTATTTCAATGATCTCAGTTTCCTCCTCTGTAAAATGGAGTTAGACTAGAAAAAACAATAGCATGATATAATGGATAGATTTCAGGATCTACATTTAAATACTAACCCTCCCATTTACTAGTTGTGTGTATCCCTGGTCGAGTCACAAAACTTATCTGGACTTTAGTTTCCACATCTGTAAATAATGGGTTCTCACAAAAGTCTCTTCCAGATCTAATCTCTGATCTTCTGTGTGTGTATGTGTGTGTGTGTGTGTGTGTGTGTGTGTGTGTGTGTGTGACAGATAGACAGCCAGAGTGGGCAAACCTTTGGCTATCTTGTTTCTTTATATCAAGCCCAGTGCTGACTTTAGTCAAAATAAAGTTCATCATGGGCAGAATGACATAGTAAGTAGAGGATCAGAAAGAAGGAAACAACCCATAAGATTCCTCCAGAACCTGAATTTAGCATTCGGGGCTGTAATTTATTCTGAGAGAGCCAGAATCAAATAACTAAATGGCAAAGACAGGGAATTTTCACAATGCAAGAAAATGACTCCTCTGATAAAGAAATCTAGAATCTCTAAGAAGAAAATCCTTAGGGTAGCTAGGTGGCACTGTGTGATAGAGCACTGGCCCTGGAGTCAGGAAGACCTGAGTTCAAATTTGAACTTAAACACTTAATTTCCTAGCTGTGTGACCTTGGGCAAGTCACTTAACCCCATTGCCTTGCCAAAAAAAAAACAACAGAAGAAAAGGCTCAGTGCTATTTTTCATTTTTGAGGGTTCTTTTTTCCTTTTCCCTGATTTTGCCCTTTGGTTCTGATTCTTCTTTCACAATATGACTAATATGGAAATATGTTAAATATATTTGCATACTGTCTTGGGGAGGAAAGAGAGGGAGAAAAATTTGAATCTCAAAATTTTACAAAAATAAATGTTGAAAACTATCTTGACATATCATTGAAAAAAATAAAATACTATTAAGAGAATAAATATCCCCCCAAAAGAAGAAGAAAATGCTTAGCAGTTATAGAGGGCCTTCCTGCCCTTGGGGGAAGTCAGCCATTCTTCCATCTGATCCATAACCCAGGAAAATGAAGCATATTCCAATTCTAAGTGCCCCTGAGCAGAGACCCTGGGTCTCCAAGCCAGCCCCCTTGCATTTATTATCCTGGAGACTTTTGTGCTATTCCTAGTTAAGAAACAGCATTAGCTGTATTAGCCTGGTATGTGGCAATAAGAAAATGGAATGGCTCTTTTTGAATCAGGAGTCAACAGCAGTTTGGTCTGGGTTGCAGAACAAAGAACAGTCTCAATAAATGCACACTGAGGGGGGAAAGTGCTTAGAAATCCACCTTTTCAGCCAACACTTTTCAAACAAGAAGTAATTGCTGTTATAAACATAATCTTTGAATATAAAAGAAAGACTGGTGGCTTCATCATCCTAAATTCTAGGATTCCCTGTCCTTGCTTTTATGAGAGCCAAGAAAATAACCAGCAGAATCACAAGATGAGAAGGGAAAGTGCAGCTTTTTTCATTGATTCATTTATTGATCGACTCACCAGGATGGGAAGCCTAACCCTAAATTAACAACCTGACTCTATAAATGGAGAGAGGGTTACCGTGTTGCAGAAGCCATTTTAAATGATAGAAATAAATTTTTTTAAGTACTTAAGCCTTAAGTAGTAGAATGCTGGCTTGCAGTCAGAAAGATGAGGTCAAATTCGACCTCAAACACTTAACTGTGTGACCCTAGGCAAATCCCATAACCCATTTGCCTCAGTTTCCTCATCTAGAAAATGAATGAGTGGAGAGGGGGCAGCAGACAAGGAAGAGCTGAGCCTCCCCTCTGATTGTGTTCATATCAAATCAGACTAAATCAAATCAGAGGGGAGTTCAGCTCTGCCTCACCTGTGTTCACAGAGGCGACTTGTATTCACAATCAGAGGGGAGTCACCTGTGTTTACATCAGAGAAGAGTCACTTGTGTTCACAGTCAGAAGGGAGGCTCAACTCTGCCCCACCTGTGCTCACAATCAGAGGGGAGTCACTTGAGTTCACAATCAGAGGGGAGGCTCAGCTCTGTCCCACCCGTGTTCACAATCAGAAGGGAGTCACCTGTGTTTACAATCAGAGGGGAGTCACCTGTGCTCACAATCAGAGGGGAGTCACCTGTGCTCACAGAGGGAAGTCACTTGTGCTCACAGAGGGGAGGCTCAGCTCTGCCCCACCTGTGTTCACAATCAGAAGGGAGTCACCTGTGTTTATAATCAGAGGGGAGTCACCTGTGCTCACAATCAGAGGGGAGTCACTTGTGCTCACAATCAGAGAGAAGTCACCTATGCTCACAATCAGAGGGGAGGCTCAGCTCTGCCCCACCCATGTTCACAATCAGAAGGGAGTCACCTGTGCTCACAATCAGAGGGAAGTCACCTGTGCTCACAATCAGAGGGGAGTCACCTGTGCTCACAATCAGAGGGGAGTCACCTGTGCAGAGGGGAGTCACTTGTAGAGGGGAGTCACTTGTGCTCACAATCAGAGGGGAGGCTCAGCTCTGCCCCACCCGTGTTCACAATCAGAAGGGAGTCACCTGTGCTCACAATCAGAGGGAAGTCACCTGTGCTCACAATCAGAGGGGAGTCACTTGTGCTCACAATCAGAGGGGAGGCTCAGCTCTGCCCCACCCGTGTTCACAATCAGAAGGGAGTCACCTAGGGAAGTCACCTGTGCTCACAATCAGAGGGGAGTCACTTGTGCTCACAATCAGAGGGGAGGCTCAGCTCTGCCCCACCCGTGTTCACAATCTGAAGGGAGGCTCAGCTCTGCCTCAGCTGCCGCCCCCTCCCTAAAAGTCCCTGCTGGAAAATGAGCAGAAGAATGAATATGAGCTCGAACAGACTTTGAGGGATGGAGGAGAATGGAAGGGCTTGGCAGGCTCCCATCCTCCGGGACCCGCCTGAATGACTGAACAACAATAAAACGAACGGGAGAAGGAAATGGCAAACCAGTCCGGTGTCCTTGCCAAGAAAACCCCAAATGGGGTCACGGAGTCCCAGCCGACTGCTCTACCACAAAGGCTGAAAACCGGCCGTACTCCCACTAGTTGACTGAATCCCGAAAGGGCACAGCCGCCCCCACCCACAATCTCCTGGAGAAGAAGTTCCATCGCCCGGAAACTCAAAGTTCCTTTTGGAGAAGGGCTGGAGATGCCATTTAGAGAAGCTCTCGGTGCGTTGCCTAATGAATCAGGCAAGCTGAGGACAAACGAGACAAAGGGAGCTTTCTTGGATGGGAGCGCGCAGAGCGCGCGGGTGGGGGGCCAGGTGTCGATTTCAAACCGGCTGCTGCCTTTCCACGGGGGCTTTCGTCACCCCCCAAAGACCATGCGGATAGGCGCAGGGGTTCAAGGGGCTGGGCCGGGGGCCATCTCAGCTCCTCCCTCACCCGGAGCCGCCTCCAGAAGACGCTTCCTACGAGCTCTCTGGCACGTACATGGGAGTCAGGGGTCACAGACTCATTTTCCAAAGTGCCATCTGTTTTCACACTAGTCATCCCCCTTTCCCCCTCCCTCACTAACTTCCCCCCTTCCTTCTAACAAAGGCAGACGCTTAAGTGACAGCTACCATGGACAGCAAATGTCAAATTCCTTATCTGCGGGTTCCACCTCTAGCTGTGTGACTCTGGGCAAGTCCCTTTAACCTCTGTCTGCCTCAGTTTCCTCCATAACAAAATGAGGATAATAGCATTTACTTTTGAGGATTTTTATATACTAAATTAAAAAATGCTTCCTTTATCGACTGGCATTGCCTTCAATTTCATTTTTAAGACCGCTATATTCATGATTACACATGTACAGTCTATGTTAGATTGCTTTCTGTCCGGAGGTTGGGGGGGGGAGAGAGAGGGAGAAAACGGGAAAACCTTGCCCCAAAAAAAATGATTGGTGAAAATTATTGTTGCATGTTGTTGGATAAATAAATTGAAAAATTAAAAAAAAATTAAAAGACCACTATATTTTTTTTTTAAAGAGAGATCACTATATTCTGGCAAAGATACCGATTCATTTTCAAGGTCACATTTCCTTTTGTGAAGGACGGTGAATATTCCTCCACGTATGATTTCATTAGCCTGGTGCAAATGCTTGCAAGCTGCCTCTGAAAACAGGATTTTCAAAGAAATAGAGTTGTTTTTTCAGCCACTAATTCTGGTTTCTGATTAAACATGGTTTATAGACCTACTAAACCTTTTATGGCCTAAAATCCTCTTTATATTACAATCCTGGTATTGACAGGCACACACGTTTGCTCCCAATTCATTGTAATTACAGCTTGCATTAACAATGCAAGATGCTCACTCCTGTAAGCAGGTGATTAAAGTGTTTGTGTTTGTGTGTGTGTGTGTGTGTGTGTGTGTGTGTGTGTGTGTGTGTGAGAGAGAGAGAGAGAGAGAGAGAGAGAGAGAGAGAGAGTTACCTTTTAAGAGGAAAACGATGTGAATTTAAAAGCAACACAAAACTGTCCCCCACTAAAGGCAAAGAAATCATCTGCATTTTCAAAGTATATTCAATTTTTTTTTTAATTCTAAGGAGCAATTTTCCCTCTAGAGGGAGCGCTGGAGCAAAAAGGAATCAACAAAGGAAGACTCCAGTTTCTCCCCCTCCCCACCATCCTCTGAGCTATCCAATTGATATTCCTAAAACACCCTGCTGCTTCCCAGCTCAAGCTTCAGTGGCTTCCTATTTCCTCTAGGATCAAATACTCCTCTGATTGTCATTTAAAGCAATTCACTTTCATCTCATAAACACCCTCTCTCATTGGCAATGTTGTCTCCCTTTTTCATGCTCCCATCCTCATATCTTAACTGTTGTTCTTCCTCACTTGTGTCTCTTAGAATCCCTGGTTCCATTTGATGACTCAGCTCAAGTGCTATTTTCTATTTTCTACTATTTCTGACCCTCAACAGGACTCTCCACAGCCTGGAAATCACATTGTATATATGTCTAATTTAATTATCAATGTATTTGTCATCCTCCCTTCCACCTTGCTCCCTGAAGGCAAAGATTAAGATGCTTACACCTTTCTGCTCAAGCCCCAACCTAAGTGGACTAACCCAGGAACTAACAAAAGGCAACTCCCACATTTCTGAGAATTAAGGACCCCTCAAGGGCATTTATCAGGATTACATGGTTTCTGCTAGGACCTAGATCACAGAATTATGAGCAAAGTGCTAACATAAGGGAAAACCAACATAAGGGTCACCAGATGGCACCATAGTGCATAGTTAAATCTGACCAGACACTATGTGACCCTGGGCAAATCACTTCACCCTGTCTGACTCAGTTTCCTCATCTGAAAAATAATCTATCTCTGCCAAGAAAACCCTAAATGGGATAATAAAGAGTCTGAAATGCCTGAGCAACCACATAAAGGAAAACTTCCAAAGAATGTATTAAATGTTCCAAAAGCAAGTGGCTCAGAGAGGCAAGAGAACATAAAAGAAAGAAAACTAGAATCCTAGGACCTACATAAAAAAAAAATTCCAGCTCTGAGCCATGCTAATTCTGTGACTTTGGACAAGTCTTTCAATTTCTTAAATCAATAAGAAATTTGGAATTATGCAAATAAATTGATTTAAAATGTCTACTTCAGGGACGGCTAGGTGGTGCAGTGGCTAGAGCACTGGCCCTGCAGTCAGGAGTACCTGAGTTCAAATCCGACCTCAGACACTTAATAATTACCTAGCTGTGGGCAAGCCACTTAACCCCATTGCCTCGCAAACACACACACACACACACACACACACACACACACACAAATCAAATGTCCAGTTCTGAGCCAGAGATGCCACTGTTAAGGAGGATAAGAAGAAAGTCCCCATTTACACCAAAATATTTATACCTATACTTTTTTGTGAGAGTTTTCAAAATGTCTACTCTGTGTCAAACACTGCTAGGGGCTTGGAGCTTTATATGGCACTTGAAAAAAACATGGAAACATGGAGGCAGAAATGACGATGGAAAGAATTCTATCCCCAAACATCATCAGGAGTAATACCACAGGCGAAGCATCTAGAGCAAGAAATAGCAGGGATTGTCCCTTGACAAGTGGCATCATTTTCCTCATAGGGATAATAGCCCTGTTCTACAAACTCAGGTGGTGATGTGTAGGAAAATGCTTTGCAAAGTCTACAATAGTGCCATAGAAATGTACTTGAGTGTGATGAGGGAATTCTCTTTGCCTGTAGGTTTTGAAGCAAAAGCTAAATAACCACTTGGAAAAGTCGAGAGGATTCTTATTCCTGTACAGGTGAAGCTGAAGCACAAGGTTGCTTCTCTCCACTCTGATGCTCTGTGATTCTGTGTCTCTAGTTACCACAACCAGACATTTTTCTCAAAGATCCTGGTGGGGTTCCCAAGGTATGTGCTTAGGGGTGAGGTTGAGGATATTCACCAGTCACCCCCATCATTTATTTAATCTCACCCCCATCATTTATTTAATCTATACTAAATACCATAATTGAACTCTTTCTCCCTAAAATAACTTGTAAAGAAACCCTCCATGTCAGGAAAAATTGAGGGATATCCTCTGATTTAGGGTTTAATAATAAAATGCCTATCTGTTATGTGAGGGAATAAAGAGATTTTTGAATTGGATATTGAGATTTCTGAAATTTTAATTTTCAGATATGCTTCTCATGAAAGAAAAAGCACAGTGTGGTTTATAAATGATGTGGTTGGAAGTTAAGAGGATGAGTTCAAGCCCTTCCTCTGGCAGGAGAGCTATATGGCTCTGGGGAAATCACTTAATAAATAGTGCCACCCCCCCCCAGACAATTCTGTAGTCTAAATTATAGTTACTGAAGAGCTGGGAATCTGAATAGGGCAGCTAGGCAGTGAAGTGGACAGAGCACCAGACCTCAGACACTTACTAGTTGGGTGACCTTGGGCAAGTCACTGTACCCTGTCTGCCTCATCTACAAAATGAGTTGGAGTAGGAAATAACAAATGACTCTAGCATCTTTGCCAAGAAAGTCCCAAATGGGGACACAGAGAGTCAAACAAGAGAGGAATGACTCAACAACAACAAAGGTCTTAATTAGTTGAAGTTTCCACACTGGAAGTTCCCTTTGCTAGTGAAATCAGATTTAGACACTCACACTCACACCCTCAGATAATTACAACACTTTTCTTTCTCTTTTCTATCATGCAAAATACTTAACCTTCCAACCTCCATTTCACCGTAGAAAGAAAAGAATATTTAACAGCTTCACAGATGGTGGGAGACATAATTAGTCAATGTTTATGAAATAACCTGATCATGTAACTGTTCTCATTAAAGTTGAATTATGTTTATTTGAATGGCATGGAAATATTGAAAATGTTTCTTAGATCATGTGGGTGGTACACTATAAAATCATCCTATTTGGTGAAAAATCATACATCACTCTCTTTTGTAAGTTTATTATTATAATATATATGTGTGTATATATATATATATATATATATATATATATATATATATACATATTATATATACCTAGAAAGAGATGTGCCTCTTTATCTCTCAGGCTCCATGGAACATACAACTTTGTGATGAACAACATGAAAATCACAAATCGTAAATCAAGTAAAAAAACAAGAAATCCTTGTCTTTTATTTATCCTTTTTTATACTCTTATTCTCTAGTGGATTCCTTTCCTCATTTTAATTGTTTATTCTTTGTTGGGTTCCTCCCCTTTTCCCCTTAAATCAGAACTAATTTCACTCTGACTAGAATATTTAACAACCAGCTTTTATTTTTCATGGGGAATAAGGGACTGTTATATTCATGAACCATTGTTAAAGTTGCATTATTAAGATCTCCATCATTTTAAGTCTATACAATCAACAAAATAATTTATATTATATTATTATTATATAATTATATTATATATAATATATTATATATGTATTATATAATCATATTATTTGCCCTGATTTATATCATTCACCAATTTCTGAAGTATAAATGTTCACCTTGAAAACCTAACAATTAGCTCTTGAGAGTCTGTGCAAGTTGGCTCCAATACACTCTTGGTCATCCTCGTTAGTACTAGTAGAAACAAAAGAAGGCTCAGTTTAAGATAATAAAAACCCATGTGGCCTTAGTACTTTAAGTTTTACAATTAAATTTAATCAATCTTAATTACCAAGGATTGTATAAACTGGAAATTCAAAGGAGAAAACAAACTAACTCTACCTTCATGGAATTTATATTCTAATGAAGAATGCATCATTTACAAGGGTAGATAAATAGAAAGTGGAGACTTGGCCACTTATCAGAAGTGGGATTTTAATAAGCCAACAATCACTTATTAAGTGTGTCATATACTAAATACTAAGTATGGGAAATGAAAATACAGACAGAAAAATAGTCCCTGCCTTCAAGGAACTTGCATTCTAACAAGGGAAAACAACATATGACAGGAATCTAAAAAGGATCCAGTGAGTCAGAAATGGAATTCAAAGAGGAATAAAGACAAGTCTGGTCTGTACATTTTTCTTTCAATGGAGTTTCTGGGAGGAACTGACCTATGAGTTAAAGGGACTACCAAATGGGAGTAGACTTTCAGTGCAAGAAGGCCAGGGTAAGTGAACTTCCCATGCAAGAAGACTGCAGGCATAGTGTACTTAACAGGGTAAGAAAGCTGCTGTGACACTGCAAAATTTCCAGTCAGGAGTGAAGCCTGAAGAGCAATGAATCTGAGTGCAAGTCTTCCCTGCTCCAAGGTTGACTTTCTATCCACAAATCTGCCTGTCTGTATGTAAAGTAATATGAGGCAATCCCAAGAGGCGATGGGCATTTTCCTGACAATAAACCTATAAGGTAGGGGAATGGGCATTACTGACTCCATTTCTGAGATTCAGAGAAGATATGCAACTTTTCCAAAGTTATACATCTGCTAAGTCTCAGGGTCAATATTTAAACCAATATCCAAGTCTGATAGAACTTCCCTATCCTCTTCTGCCCTTTGATACCAAACTTCTAAATTTGGCAGCCCTGGCTAGTGAGCAGTACCTATCAGTATTACTGGCAAACTTATATCATAGAGAAAGAGAAGAAAGAGTGGGAGAAATAAAATCCAAGGATGAAAAGATGACCAAAAAAATAATCCAGTGATCTAATTATGTAAGCCTTCTATTAGAAGCTCTTTCCTGTTAACCATGGAAGACTTGTGTCTGGTTTATTGCTCTTTCAGCAGTAGTCTAGCAATTGCAATATGATATCAACTTCCAGGGTAATCATCAACTCCCCTTAAAAGCACTTAGGCTCATAAGGCTGATAATATGAACAGTTTTATTTACCAGAATTCACATATGAGGCCACAGGCAATAATCTCTCTTCCCCACCTCCAATGAGCAACCTTCTCCCCAATGATTTCAATGATTTCTATTACTGCCTAACCATGGGTACCCTAGATTGTTCTTCCAATTTAGAGGCTCCTCTATGTAAAGTTGATGATTTCCTGACACCTCTACTCATTGCTAATCCTTATCACTGTCCTCCACAGTTCTAATGATTTATTAGCTCCACAGCCCTTCCCAGCAGCTCTCCTTAGTTCCGAGAGAAGATAGTACTGTTTGGTTGTTGGGTTTCTTCATGATCTTCCTGGTCCTACCATTCACCCATCCTCCAGCAGATGGCACTAATTACCTTGCCCCAAAGACCAGCTGTCTACTGGTCATTTTGCATACTACCTAAGAGTCCACTTAAGGAAGCTTCCCAACCTCTTGTAGACTCAAGGTGACTTTGGTCTTCCCTCTCCCAAAGTCTTTCCCTGGAGTGAGCTCTCCCTGCAGGACCTGGGCATTCCCTGAATTGCCCCACCCTACTACCTGATAGTCCTTTCCTTCCTACCTTGCTTCCCTGCACCTCACCCCAAGTCATCTAGGTCTGGTTATCTACTTTCTGAAACATTTAGGAAAATAGTTGGCTTTGGGGGACGAATGACACTAGGCCTTCTAAAAGGGGATGAAAGAGAAAGTGGAAATGTGTAGCCCTTGCTAAAATTATTTGTTTGGCAAATGAAAAAACTGAAACTCAGTGAGAGGCAAAGTGAATTGACCAGAGTTCTAGGGCAAGTAAATGGAAAAGCTAGAACTTAAAATGAGCCTCTGCATCACACATTTTTGGGAGAACCAAATAACATAAAACCAGATAATATATAAGAAACACTTAATATGGCAGTGTCTAACTCATAGTTGACAATTTAATAAAGGTTTGTTCCCTTCCTCTCCTTGAATCAGGTCCTCTGACCTCAAATTCTGTGTTCTCTCCCCTAGACTACACTGCCACCATATTGAACTGACTAAACAAACATTAAGATGGTTTTAGATTTTCCTATTAGACTTCAAAGGCAGCTGGGTGACACCATAGTACACAGAACTCTGCTCTTCAATTTAGGATGATTCCTGAGTTCAAATCCAGTCTCAGATGCTTACTAGCTGTATGACCCTGGGCAAGTCACTTAACTCTATTTGTCTGGATTTCCTCACTTGTAAAGTGAACTGGAGGAGGAAATAATAAACCACTCCAGGATCTTTGTCAAGAAAACCCCAAATGAATCACAAAAGATTCAGACATCACTGAAAGGACTGAACAACAGTATTAGACTTTATGCAGCTTGTTCCCCCTGAATGTAGACAAGACTCTAAATTTAATGTTAGCAGACCCAGGGGAGTATCTAGCTATTTACAAAGCCATTATTTATTGAAATATTACAATAAGTGATATGTTGGTGTGGAAAGTGGATTTTTTAGAACATAAGTGACTGCATCTTGTCCTATATCTGTTGTAACTATATTTCTTTGCCATTCTGTCTCCATCTGGTCCTCGATTTGTTACTGTATTTCTTTACCTTTCTGCCTGATGCCTTGTTGTCTAGGAAGAATTTCTCTACCTTTGGTACTTCTCTTCCCCCCCAATAGCTTTAAGATTATTAAAATAAAAAACAAATTCCTAGGACTCTGATAGTTCAAGGAACTCACTACTTTCTCTTTATCTTCTCTAGTAACAGTAATAGTTAAACAAAATTGATTAAGATACAGTTTCCTAGGGGCGGCTAGGTGGTGCAGCGGATAGAGCACAGGCCCTAGAGTCAGGAGGACCTGGGTTCAAATCCAGTCTCAGACATTTCATAATTACCTAGCCATGTAGCCTTGGGCAAGCCACTTAACCCCACTGCCTTGAAAAAAATCTAAAAAAATAAAAAAAATATACTGTTTTCTTTGATCCAGTATAAATGGCTATGCTAAAAGTATACTTTCCTTTGTAATAATTTAAACATCCTTTTTCTTTTCTAAAAAACGTTTTCCACCATAAGTTTTCTGCTTTGCATGAAACTTCTTCCCTTCTCTTTGTTAACATACTCTGTCACTGTAGCTCAGTAAGAAAGAAATATATATATATTATATATACATCTCACATATAATGTATATATGTATACATATACACACATATGAGAGGCATATATGTATGTCACCTACAGATGGTATGTGTCACATTCTTAAGTGGATAAAGTGAGATATACCTGTCTATCTTTATTCTTTGCTGGCTTATTTGTACAGTGGCTAATGAGGTCTCCAGAAATTCTTGCAAATTGATAAATGTTTAACAGGATCTCTGGGTCACAAAATATTTTCTGACAAATCACTTTGAAGGTTATTCTGCATTATAAACATTTCACTATCATTTTCTTAAATCTAGATTCTAAGCAATCACAAAACAGATTTACCAGCTGTAAATGCTCACCTGAAAATTAAACAATTACCTCTCCAGAGTCAGTCAGAGCTGGTTCCAGCATAACCCTGGCCTGCCCACTCCATCTTGCAAGACATCACACCTTAGAAGAGGGATCCTTAACTTGAGAACCTTGAACCTGTTTTATTTGTTTTTAGCTATCTTGTTAACTATATTCCATCATAGTTTTCTTTGTAATACCATGTATTTTATTTTGTACATTTAAAAGCATAATTCCAGTATAAGTCCAGTATAATTTTCTTTTCAAACTTTCATGTTTTATTTTGTGCATTTAAGATCATGACTCTAAGAAGAAGCCTTGGGGCGGCTGATAAAGCACGGGCCCTGGAGTCAGGAGGACCTGAGTTCAAAACCGGTTTCAGACAATAATTACCTAGCTGTGTGGCCTTGGGCAAGCCACTTAACCCCATTGCCTTGCAAAAAAAAAAAAAGAAGAAGAAGAAGAAGCCTTACAGTTTTCACTAGACTGCTGAAGGGTTCCATGTCAAACACATACATACATACATATTAAAAACCCCAACTTTTAGCAACTAAGAAAGAATTTAAGACTGGGCAGCCAACTTAAAGAGATAAAATTCTGAACTGAATGAGGCTAGTCCTTGGATAACAGATGGCTTGAGCTCATCCTTGAAGCTTGGGTAGGAGCTTCATACAAACCAACCTTCAAAGTGCTAACACAGCTTTCAGTCATCCAGATCTCACACCATGCTATAATGAATTGGTTTCCATTCTATTGGATTTTAGACCACAGATCTTAGCATTCTTATGGTAAAACATCCCCTCCCCCCCAGGCAATTGGGGGTAGAGTTAGGAGTATAGTGTTAGAGGACTGAAAAAAAAAAATAAAAGATGCTCTCTCTCCTTAAGATATATTCTAATTGAGGGCATAAGAGTCATATTGGAAATAATTTGAGAAAAATTAATTGCTAAATTTGTAACACTGAGTACAAATACTCAGTACAAGTACAAGAGCTCAGGGAAGTGATGAATTCTTGTGGCCTGAGTTTTGTCAAGGAAAACTTCATTAAAAAGCTGGATCTTGTTCAAATCTGGTCTCAAACACTTAATAATGACCTAGCTGTGTGGCCTTGGGCAAGCCACTTAACCCCATTTGCCTTGCAAAAACCTAAAAAAAAAAAAAAAGAAAAAAAAAGAAAAAAACTGGGTCTTAGAAGAGGGACTGGTATAAACATGTTCAAAGCAGCATTATTGGCGGCAGCAAAAAACTGGAAACAAAAAAAATTGAGAAATGGCCAACTTTTAAACTATGGCTTCTAGAAGTAAAGAAATATTATGCTGACAGAGGAAAAATTCAGATTATGACATGGAGATCATCCTGGGTCATAAAGTCACAGAATTTACTTATGGAATCAGTCAACAAGTCTTTATTAAGTATGTATCATGTGCCAGTCACTGTACTAGGTGCTGAGAAATACAAAGAAAAAAATAATCTCTGTTTAATACAAAGGGGAGCCAATAGGAAATTGTATCTATAACTAATTGTATACATACAATAATAATAATTTAAAAATATATACATATAAATATAAACTAGTAACCTTAAAATCAAACTCTTAAAAATATTCATAGCAGCCCTGTTTGTTGTGGCAAAGAATTGGAAATAATGTGAATGTCCTTCAATTGGGGAATGGCTTAACAAACTGTGGCATATGCATGTCATGGAACAATATTGTTCTTTTAGAAACCAGGAGGGACCAGAATTCAGGGAAGTATGGAAGGATTTGCATGAAATGATGCTGAGCAAGATGAGCAGAACCAGTAAAAACATTGTACACCCTAACAGCAACATGGGGGTGATGATTAACCTTAAGGGATTTGCTCATTCTATCAGTGCAACAATCAGGCACAATTTGGGGATGTCTGCAATGGAAAGAATACCATCTGTATCCAGAGAAAGAATTGTGAAATTTGAACAAAGACCAAAGACTATTACCTTCAATTTAGAAAAACAAAACAAAAAAAGTTATCTTATTATGTAATTTTTCTATCTCTTATACTTTATTTTTCTTCCTTAAGGATATTATTTCTCTCTCATCACATTCAATTGAGATCAATGGAAACAATGTAAAGACTAACAGAATGCCTTCTGTGGGGGGTGGGAGAGGGAAGCAAGAATGGGAGAAAAATTGTAAAACTCAAAATAAATAAAATATTTCTTTTAAAAAATATATAGGGTTAAAAAATGATGGAAAATATAAGTTAGACATGAAATTCTATTCTCTGGGATTTACCATTAACCTCTAAGTGGTGGTCACTCTAATAATGACTACACCAAAAGAAGAGGGATCAAAAAACTTATCCTGCAGCAAGGGTAGGAGAACAGAAGATATATATACATATATGTATATATATATATATATATACATATATATATGTGTGTATATATTTATTTATATATACATATATATGTATGTGTATGTATATGTATATGTATATGTATATAAAGAGTAGACAAAATCTTAAACATCCCTGGAGACCAGTCTATTCGATAAGAAAGAGAACCATGGTTCTACAAAGGAGGGTAAGGAAGGGCAGCTATATGATGCAGTAGATTGAGCATTGGCCTTGGAGTCCAGAAGACATTAGTTCAAATCCAGACTCAAACACTTGAAACTTACTAGCTGTATGACCACAGCAAGTCATTTAACCCAGATTGCCACACATCCAGGGTCATCTCCAGTCATTCTGATCCATATCTGGCCACTGGCCCCAGATGGTTCTGGAGGAGAAAGTAAGTCTGTTTTCTGAGCACCATAACAATAACAGTTCATTCGTTTGTCATGTCATCGCCTCCCCTGATAGAAACGAAGAACAAGTATGATCGAGAAGGGCAGGACGTGTCTTCCTTTCAAAGTCTAAAGGAGGATACATTCCATTCCTCATAGTAGCTAAGAAAATCAACCTTTGACCAGAAATATAGTTATAAAACTTTATGACAATTATTATGATTATTATACTTTGACATTTCTGTCATTACATCAGTTATAGATCAACTAGAGAAAAAAATAAGGGGCATATTGGAGGGAGAGATAGCATCTCTAGGAGACTAAGGTTACCAGAAGAATGGGTAGGCAATAAATATAAGGTCTATGAAGCAGAGACAAGGGCGAATTGCAAAGATCAGAAGGGGGCAGTCCACTTTGATTGAATAACCCATATAGTCAAGAAGCACAAGAGAGAAAGTAAAAAGTTAAAAATCCTGGTCCATGTCTTCTTTCTTCTGGGGACCTCTGATATCCATAAGTCTGTCAATGACCAGACTTTTCCAAGTACATTCAGGTTACTTCAATAATAGGAATTTACTACACAGATCAAAGACATAGGAAAACTATTCTTTTTCATTTAATTTTCAGTTTCTAGGTGGACCACCTAAGTGGATGATCAAAAACCTTGAAGCAGATTTTAAATATGTCAGATGAGACATTTCCAAATGTCATAATTGAGAAACTGAGTTAGGAAAGTACATTCTCAGAACTTATTGATCACTTTCCCAACCTTTCTCAAACTTGTCACCCACGAATATCCATGAACCTCATTGGGTTGCTGGCCTCATAGGCATTAGTCCAATCTAAATTTCCTTAATACCTGGATTATAGACTCAGAAGACCAATTTTCAGTCTCAACAAGTCTTTAATAGCAATTACCTATAAACAGAAATTTACCTCTAAACTTTATAGTCTAAAGGATCAGAATATGCCCTGTGATGACTATAATTTTACAGTGACAACAATATCACAGAAAATAAAACAGAAAAACAGTATCATAACTCATTGTATTGTTGCATATAAGGACTATGCTAAAAAAATGAAATAAACTTGGGATTAAAAAATTAATAATTCCAATTGCCTCTTGAAATAGCCTTTATGAAAATGTTTTTGTAGTAGAATTTTTTTACTTATTAACTATGTTTTATAATAGACCATTAAGTCCAGGGTGGCTAGGTTGCCCAGTGGTTAGAGCACCACCCCTGGAGTCAGGAGTACCTGAGTTTAAATCCAGGCTCAGGCACTTAATAATTATCCAGCTGTGTGGCCTTGGGCAAACCATTTAACCCCATTGATTTGTAAAATAAAATAAAATAAAATATAAAATAAAATAAACCATAAATGCAAATCATTGCTTTTAGAATCTTTTTTTTAAAAATAATTAGAACATCTTAGGTTAAAATGTAATGATGTTGCTAATTCCAGATGTAACAAAACAATCAGAACCATCAGATTTCTAAGTAGGGTAACAAGAGTTATTGTATTTCACTAAATATAATTTTTCATATTTATTTCTTCTTAGAACAACAGTCAAAACAACATTGATGTTTTCTTAATTTTAACTTTATAAACATATTTCTACACAAATATACACATCTTAAAGAAAATTAAATTCTTCAGTAATTTAATCTTAATCATATAATAATTTCAAAATACCAAAATAACTTTTGTTTAGGCATGAAATGACAACAAATTTAAATCAAAACAGCAAGATCCTTTCTACTTGCAATTATTACAATAACTTTAAATGCTTCTATCCAATGACAAAATATTTCACAAATAGTAAATTTCTACTTTTACTATGCTGAAAAATAATGAGAGTTATAAGCAGAAACATAGCTTAATTAAAGAGTATTCAAAGTTACTGAGTCAAATTAGCTAAGAACAGAAAAATTGTTATTAACCATTAACTTCAATTGAGTCAAAAATAAAATCTGTATTAAAACAGCAACACAATAAAAATACATGTTTCCCTATCCCTGACTTCATTAACCAAAGGTGGACACAGCTGTTATCAATCTCAGATGAAAATTTTTCAAAGGAAAGGGACTTCAACAAACTTTTATCACAATATTAAATAAGCCCATGTCTATGATTCATTTGACAATCACTTACTGATTTGTTGTATATTTTCCACCTTAATTTGTACATAAATAGATGAAACCAGCTTGAGCATTATAATTACAGAATTATACCCCATTTTGTCATTTTTTTTTGCAATTGGGTTAAGTGATTTGCCCAAGGTCCCACAGCTAGGTAATTAAGTACCTGAGGCTGGATTTGAATTCAGGTCCTCCTGACTCCAGGGCCTACAACCCCATTTTGTACAGGATTTTGTCAAAACTCTACAACACTGATAATCTTGCAATAGGGTTAGATTTTCTATTATATTTCCATGTAAAACATTGCAAGTAAGCCCAAATACTCAGTTCAAAGAGGGGATAATTAAGGACTTGGAGATAAAGGGAAGTAATTCAAAGATTTACTCCTTTCAGGCTAGCCTAGGGATCCATTGTTTTGTTAATAGGTCTTGCCTTTCTGGGAAAGTACTTGTTTATTGACCTCGCCTCAGGAACTAGAAAACTGAGATGGGGGTAGGGGCATATGTCGCTTTGAGCTGTATAAGATATATAGTCATTGCAAAGGGAAGAATTTAATTATAAAACATATATCTCTATCCAAATTTCCTCTATTATATTCCCCTATAACTAATATGAACAAATTCACAATTTTTAATTTGGACAAACAACCTTAAGTCAAATTCCTTTCAAATATATAGGCTTTAAAGAGTTATATCACATGGTTAATCCATTCATTAGGAATAAATTAATTAAAATTGCCAAATCAGGTGGCTTAAATTTTGAAGAAGTTACATTTAAAAGGATATTAAAATCAGATGTCTTGGACTAAATTTCACTTAAAAATAGGACCAAATAAATTATACCTAGATTTCCCAGCTATTATAGAAATTCAATTTATAATTTCTTTTTTACAAATCAGATAACTTGACTTAAAAACCATTTAAAACTCACAAGTTACCTAATAAGATACTAAATTTCGATTTAGCATTATTTTTGCATAACAGTTATGATAGAAGAATTCCATGCTGTACTTTTAAAAATATTGCTTAACTAAATCCTTAATTTTTTTTTAAACCCAAGGGATTCTCCTTTCAAGGAGTTCCAGGTCTCTCATTCCCCATTTGCAATAACAATAAAAGACTCTAGGAGGCATGAAGAGGCCTATGCTACTGTAGAAATGCACAAGTGGCAGTCTCTGGCTACTGGGAGAAACCAGACTGTTTAAAATTCTTTTCAGTTGAAGCCAATTAAGACTGGTCAGAGAAAACCCAATAAAGGTCATTACTTTAGGGCCAGATACAATGTTGGTTATCAACACAACAATTTGAAATTCTCAGATGTTTAGTTTATGAGAGAATCTGTCCTTTAATAATCCTAGCTGTTATATTTACCAGTGTTTCTTAATATTATAACCTCTAGGACACTCAAAATACCATGATCACAATTATGCCTTCTAAAAACTAAAAAAGCTTGAGTTAATGCAACATATTTTTAGTAATGCACAGAAGATCAAACCATATATATATATATATATATGATTATCCAATTAAAAAGGGATCATATAACTTTAATACATATCTCAATGCATGCAATTCTGTTCCTATATTCTTCAGAAATGAATTTTGGATTAAATCAAACCCAATCTGGACGTATAGGTCCTTAACTTCTGATACATGAATTCTCTCCTTTTTTTTTTCTCCTACAAAACAAAACAAAAAAATCTTTTATTTCTGTAGTTTCTAACTGAAAAACAGTTAATAGCAGAACAGGATTTTCAGCTTCCATTTTTTCTTTCTTGAGAACTCATAGTGCTGTTTCATGAGGCTAGGATTTAATCTACTTTAAACTTGAGTACATCCTAAACCACACAGTTCTCAGTAGAATGAAAATTTTGCACTGGTACAAGGTGTTGAGATTTATGGACATGGACTCTGACCTAGCCCCCACACACCCCAAGAAAGGCCCAGTTACCTCTTCTCAGTTCTCTGGGCCAGCAGAGACTAGTGACAAGCTGCTGGGGGGAAGCAACACAGAGATCTCTGATTCAAAATATTATTATTATTTGCTAATTAAGGTAAATCAGAAAATAATTTGGGGGCTGATGTTTTTAATCTTTTAAGCTATTCACAATCCAATCAAGTTCCTTTATCAATTTATGAAAAGTAATAAGATTTCTTTTAAAATTTAAAAATGTATATTTTAAAAATGTATCCAGTTTAACATTTTACATAAATAATCCCTAATTTGTAACCTTTAAAATACCCAATAAAAATCTAAATACCTCTCTATTATTGAGGCTCATTTTCTTAACACAAACTTAGCCTGCACTTTATTTCTTTCTTTCTTGGTTTTTTTTTTGATTCTCAGAGAGATAGAAAGGGATTCAGGAGAAAAATTTCCAAAGGGAATAAGATAAGAGAGAGTGATGGGGCTGCAAAGGTAGAGCTACACAGTCAGATTATCAGAACAGGAAAAACAAGGCTATTCTGAGAAAAAAAAATTCTATTTTTTTTTCTATTTTGCACTTAAGAAAAAGATAGAAAGGGAAAATACCACTCTCATTTCAGAGAGATAGCAGGCCACAGTTGGTCAGTCCAAATAGATACCAATAGCAATCACTCAGCTAGGAAACTCACTTCTCCCAGCTATAGAGGGGAAGGGGACTTCAGACACATGTACAATCTAGAAGTCTACAACCCGGGGGGGGGGGGGGGGGGGGGGGGGGAGACAAAATCCTGCCAGTCAAAGGGACCAGAACTTAATGAAAGTTAGGAAGAAAAAAAGCAAAACCTTTTACTCCTTCAAAAATAATTTTCAGGAAAAATTGTTCTTTGGCTCCAAATTATGAGTTTTTGGAAAAGAAAAAGATCTAATTTCCCATTTCCTTGCTGTGAAATAGAAAGGGAGGGGAGATTGAAGGGGGGCACAGAAACATGCTAGCAAGTATGACCAGGGAATTTTGAGGAGGGACAGGTGTCTGCCTGTGTGATGCCAACAAAGGTAATAATCCCTAAAACCAAAGGTAAAATTGAGGGAATATTTAATTTCCAAAGAAAACAACTGAGTTGAAAAAGTGGCAGCCTCCCCTTATTCCAAGGCCAGTTTTGACTAGGCTCAAAAACTGTCCTAGTCTTTTTTAGGAATCTCATAGGCAACGTTGTTAAAAGGGTCCATGCCGCCTACAAGTCATGCCCACCTTTGTCAACTTAAAACACTGGCTTGGCTCAGAATGATTTTAAAAAGTTACAGACCTCTTCTTCCCAAGGAGGACATCTAAATCCAGAAAGAGACTTGTCCCTCCCCAAAATTCCCATCCATCCCAGTCCACACAGCACCAAAACTGTTCATCCTAAAACCATAAAAACCTTAAGAAAATAGGATTAAAATAAATAACAAAGTAGAGATTATATATGATGTTTTATTCTCTGGGATTTGCCATTAACCTATAGGTGGAGGCCATTCTAGTAATGACCACCCCAAGCTGAGGGAGATCAGAAAACTTATATAGCAACAATGGGGGGGGGGGGTAAAATATACAAGAGTAGACAAAAACTTTAAACTTCCCTGGAGACCATTCTATTATATGATATCAAAGAGAACCAGGGCAGTTAGGCGGTGCAGTGGATAGGATATTGGCCTTAGATCCAGGAGGTTAAGAGTTCAAACTCAACCTCAGAGACTTGACACTAGCTGTGTGACCTTGGGGAAGTCATTTATCCCTGATTGCCTCACATCTAGGCCCATCTCCAGACATCCTGATTCATCTCTGGCCACTGGACCCGGATGGCTCTGGAGTAGAAAGTGAAGCTAGTGACTTAGCATAGACCCCTCTTCATTCGAATCTAATTCACTTGCTTGTCATAGCATCACCTCCCTGATGTCATGGTCTTCTCCAAGAATGAAAGACAAACATCACCATCAAAGAGAAACATCCTTCTTTGATGCTCTCTTGCCTGAGAGAAATAACATTTTTTATAAGTTTAAGTACTAGGAGGGCAGGGAAAATATTCCTTTCCAGGTCTAAAGGACACAATTCTTTCCTGGACAGAACAAGTCTTTCTTTCAGTCTTAAGGAGGACACATTCCATTCCTCACAATAGCTAAGAAAATCAACTTTTGACCAGGAATATAGTTATTAAAAACTTATAGTGATTATTATTTTTGTTATTACACTTTGACATATACCAAGTATTTAAATACAAGACACTTGGGGGAGGGGAGGAAATCTACCCATTGGGAGGCATTTGGAAAGACTTCATGCAGAAGTTGTACATAAGCTGCATCTTAAAAGGAAGGCAGAGGGGGCGGCTAGGTGGCATAGTGGATAGAGCACTGGCCTTGGGGTCAGAGTACCTGAGTTCAAATCTAACCTCAGACACTTAATAATTAGCTAGCTGTGTGGCCTTGGGCAAGCTACTCAACCCTATTGCCTTGCAAAAAAAACTAAAAAAAAAAAAAAAAAAAAAGGAAGGCAGAGATTTTGAGGGGGACTTAGAGAAGAAGGGAGTGCTTTCCACGCAAAGGTTGAGATAGGAGATGAAGTATTGTGTAAAAGGCATTCTTGAAAATCTCTAGTCCAATTTACACCTGAACAAGACTGTTCTACAACAAATTTACTAGCTGGGTGACCCTGGGCAAGTCACTTCACCTTGTCTGCTTCAGTTTCCTCATGTGTAAAATGAGCTGGAGAAGGAAATGACAAAACCACTCCAGCATCTGCCAGAAATAAAAAAATCCAAATTGGGTTACAAAGAGTCAAACACAACTGAACAACAACAAATTTCTGGGAAGCTTTTCCTGATATCCAATCTAACTCTGTCTTTTGTACTTTCTATCTGGGGTGCCCCTGTTTCTGCCCTCTGGGTCCAACCAGGGCAAGTCTAATCTTTCTTCCATTTAAATTTGCAGAATACTTGAAAACAGCTGTCATTCCCCATCCTCTCCCAAGTGTTCTCTGGGCTAAAAATGTCCAGTTTGTGAGCTGTTGTTAGTCATGGCAAAGATTCAAGAACCTTCCTTATTGAGGTTGCCCTTATCTATCTGCTCTTCAATCCATCAGTGGTGTTTTTCAGTCCCAGTGCCCAAACTAAATTCAGTACTGCAGTGTAGTCAGTTCAGAGCAGGGGAGAGGGAGGTTCTCACCTCTTCACTCCTGGGAGCACTACCTCTCTTAATGAAGCCAAAATGCATTAGTTTTTGTAGCTGCCACATCACTTCACTGACTCCTATTGAGCTTGCACTTTATTAAAACCCTCCAGATCTTTTTTCAGAAAAATTGTCTAACTGTGCCTCCTTCATCTTGGATTTGTCATCTCTAGAAAGGTCCTCCAAAGAAATCTCCTCATTTTATAGATGAGATACCAAGCAAGTAAGGAATTTTATCCAAAATCAAAATATTAAGTGGAAAAACAAAGATTTGCCCCACCCCAGGCCCTTTGGCTTCAAATCCAGAATTCTTTCCACTGAACCAAGCTTCCTTCTTACCATGGAAGAGGGATTTTTTTTAACCTAATTGTAAGACTTTACATTTGCTTTTGTTCAGTCATATCCAACTCTTCATCACCCCATATGGAATATTATTTTTTTATTTCTTAAAAATTTATTTACTTTTGAATTTTATAATTTTCCCCCTAATCTTGCTTCCCTCCCCCCACCCCCCACAGAAGGCAGTCTCATAGACTTTACATTGTTTCCATGCTATACACTGATCAAAATTGAATGTGTCTAGAGAGATATCATATCCTTAAGGAAAAAAATAAAGTATAAGAGATAGAAAAATTACATAATAAGATAAGGTTGTGTTTTTTTTAATTAAAGGTAATAGTCTTTGTTCTCCATAATTCAGATGGTATTTTCCATCACAGATACCCCCAAATTGTGCCTGATTGTTGCACTGATAGAATGAGCAAGTCCTTTAAGGTTGATCATCACCCCCATGTTGCTGTTATGGTGTACAATGTTCTCAATGTTCTTCTGGTTCTGCTCATCTTGCTCAGCATCAGTTCATGTGAATCCTTCCAGGCTTCCCTGAATTCCTATCCCTCCTGGTTTCTAATAGTAGAAGAATAGTATTCAGTAATATACATATACCATAATTTGTTCAGCCATTCCCCAATTGTTGTACTTTTACTCAATTTCCAATTCTTTGCCACCACAAACAGAGCTGCTATGAATATTTTTGTACAAGTGATGCTTTTATCCTTTTTTATGATCTCTTCAGGTTATAGACTCAGTAGTGGAATTGCTAGATCAAAGAGTATGCACATTTTTATTGCCCCTTGGGCACAATTCATATGGAATATTCTTGGCAAAGACACTGGAGTGATTTGCCATTTCTTTCTCCAGTTCATTTTTACAGATGAGGAAACTGAGGCAAACAAGATGACATGATTTGCCCAGAGCCAGACAACTAAAAAAGTGAAAAGGATCAGATTTGAACTCAGAAAGATGCATCTTCCTGACTCCAAGTCTAGCTCTCTAGCCACTGGGCCACCAAGCTGCCTCAAGACTTTGCATTTTAGGGCTATTAAATTTCATCTCATTGGATTCAGTTCAATTTTCTAATTTGTCATGATTTTTCAGGATCATGGCTACTATCATCTAGTCATTTAATTATCCTTCCCTATTTTGTGTTACTGGAAATTTGGAAAGGGTATTATTACCTTATACCTTTATCCTGGTTACTGATAAAACTGAAAACAACACAGGGCAAAGCACACCACGCTGGGGTACTTTCCTGGAGACCTCGTGCCAAGTTGACATTTAACGATTAACAAGTGCTATTTAGGCCTGGTGATTCAACCAGTTCCAAGGTCATCCACTTCTATCTAGCCCATATTTCTCCCTCAAAGGCAACATGAGATATTGAAGTTGAGAAGAGGAGAGAAGAGAAAAGAAGAGAAGAGATCAGTTTATTTGGAGGTCACTGTTAGGAGATGCAAAGGAACATCAGTAGACAGCTAAAGCCAAATACTTGCCTCCCTCTGTACTTCTATCCTGGGCAAGATGGAGAGAGAGAAGAGAAGAAACAAAATTTAAATCTAGGTATAATATATCTTTAGCATAAAAGTGTCCTATCATTTTAGTAATTATCAAAAAATAAGTAATAATAAGTTTAGCCAGACATGCCCTGTGTCTGAAGAAGCCTGATAGAACTTATGATCACTGCTTCCTTTTTTTCTATAATAATCTCTATAATAATCTGTTCTAGCATTTAATCAGGAATTGGTCAAGGCCACTGATCTAAAATTTGAAGACATTCCTTTTCCTTTTTTTTTAAATTGAGACAATAGTTATCCTTCTCTGATCCTTTGATTCTATTCCCATTTCCAGAATCTATTATCACTGTTAATGACTAGAAAATAGCAGTTACCAGTATTTTTGCAGCACCCAAAATCATAATTCCTCTAGTCCAGGTGACTTGAATTCACTGAGGACACTTAGGAGCACTCACATTATCCATTTATTTTAGTATTGACTCCCTTTGGTCATTTTGATTTTGTCTTTTCCACCTAAAAGTCATTCTTTGTGGCCAAAAAAAAACACACACACACCCCAAAAAAACCAACCCAGAAATAAGAGTGGGAACAATGCAAGTATGCCTTTTCTTTACTGTTAGTTATCATTGTCCCATCAGCATCTAGCAGTGATCCCACTGCTACTTTGATCTTTCTTTAGTGAAGATGAAAAAACATCCACCATTTTCTCTTTTTTGCTATTCTCAGCTGAGCCTGGTGATTTTCTTTTTACAAAGGAATATGAGTTAGTAGTTTGGGGAAATGATCTCCAATGATCCAATCCCTGAGACTGGATTATGCATGAAGGAGGAACCTGGGGGATTTCTTAGAATTCATCGAATGTCTACACTAGCACTCTTCAGTTTTATATGGGCAGGTTTTTCCTGAGACATAGCATTCAGTTATACAAATGACCTTTACTAGACAGCTCTGGGACCCTGGACAAGTCATTCTGTCTTAGCTTCCTCAATTGTAAAATGGAGGTAATAGGACTTCTCTCAAAGGGTTGTTGTGAGGATCCAATGAGATAATATTATGATGTGCTCAAGCACAGTATCTGACAAATAAATGCTTATTTTCTCCCTCCTTGACTCCTAATAAATGAGTTTTTGGAAGCCATGCCACTGTGGAGGTCATGATCCTAGTGGCCAGTATTACCACACCCAATTTTACCTGAAGGGAGGAAAGAATGCAGGAACTCTAGTCATCCTCAACACCAACATGGAATGTTACACTTAGCTTTCTTTACCAGTCTTGGCTCAGTTCTGTGTCTTAGTTCCCATCACTGTTCTTAGGGGACTATGCCACATGATTTTGTATTCATCCATTGTTACTATCTGGGGGTTCCATATTATATGCATACCCTTGCCTTTTTTTTTTTTTGAAATCTAGGCTGATTGATAAGCTCTCTGTGCATTCATATTTTTCTCATCAGATAAACTCATATTTTATTCTTCTAGAAACTGTTTCGCTTTGTATATTCAGAATTCCCTTCTGGGCTGACTTTGACTGTAGAATTTTAGTCCATGTTGTCTTAGCTATCCTTCCCGTGAATGCTATGAAATAAAATTTCCTCTCCTTTGTCACAAACACTAGGAGGAAGTGATTATTTCCCAATCATTTCCACCCCAGCTACCAATTCCTCCCCATTAGTGAGAATTAGACACAGAATAGAATGTCCCTTGCTTTGGAAAAATACAGGAGTCTAGATTCACTCTTTCAGAGCAAGGCTGACTTCCTCTAATGCCATTTGCTCCAGTGCACAATCTGGTGTGTTCCTATCACTTTTAATCATTGGTTACTGGCCCTTGTTTCCACTTTTAGCACTTAACATCAATTTATAAAAAAAGGTATATTAACTATGAAGATATGACAAGAGCAGAAATACAGATATTTTGTTGAAATACTTGGAGGCACACTCTCCCCTATATTGCCTTGGTCCCTGGGGAGGAGTTCAAACTTAAAAATAGTTTCCACATGGGATTGTTTTCATCAAGTTCACTTCCAAATGTAACATAGCCTCTGGTTGAATCTTTATCTCACCTGTGACTAGGCTAGGGCCCTCAGGTCATTCCTTAGAACCTTCCTACTAGACTGAGTCCTAAAGATCACTGCTTGAGGTCCAGTTATTGAGCTGGTTGGCCACAAAACCCAGCATAGACTCTGGTTACTATTCCCCTGGTGTCTCATTTTTCTGACCATTCCTCATACATAGGTCTAGCTGCCTCCAATCACCTATAATAGAAAATAAAACATGCAATAGAAGACAAAGGCAATAGCAGGGACCACACAGTGGTGACCCCAAAAGGGAGGTAAAAATCTGAGGAACTGTAAGACAAACCCAGGCAGGAAGGAGACACAATCTTGATTTGGCTGGTTAGTTCACCCCAGTTTGTGCTTTGCAGGCAGAGTTCATTTCTGTATCTTGTGGTTTGCAGAGAAGAACCAACTACAGTTCCTAATTAAAGAGCAGGGCCTTTTCATTAAAATCATAATGTTCTTCCAGAAGCAGACCCTCTGGCCTTTTCCACATGGAGACTGTATTAGCCAAGGATACTGGACAGATTCACCAACCCCCACTTACAACAAAATTATCATTAAGACAAGGCAGAGTTATTAACTGCTATGCTTTTGGCAGAGAGAATGAGAGTTCCAACAGATGCATGGATAATTGAAGACCCCCGTAATTGCAATATTATATCTCTCTGCCAGATTTGCAATCTCTTTCCTGAACTCATCAACTTTGTCTTTCTGTCCAGGTGACCTATAGTCTCTTCCAGTGAAAAATCACTACTGTTTGTGCCCCTATCCATCTTTTCAGTGTTATTCATTCAAAAGCTATAGCCCTGTTTCATGAGCTCTGGCAGATTCCAAGGGCTGGAAAGGTTTCAAGTCCTGTCTCTGGCTACAGTTTGTGGCTGCTTTCCTAGGGCCAATCTAGCTAAGAACACAGAGGCTCAGACTCAGGACACCGGCTGCTTTGTATGGAGCAACCACTGAAACAAAAAATACAAATATCACTGTTCCAATAAAGGGGGAAGTGGCAAAGGAAGAGGGACAGTGGGTTCTAAGAGTCCCATCATGTCTAGGCTGTATATAAATATGAACTTCTCAGAGGAGCACTAGATATAGGTCTGATATAGGATATTCATGAACAGTCATAAACACTTATTTTGAAAAATAGAAATGCCTTGCGGAGACTTTTGGAGCATTCATAGACAGTCTTGAAGAAGGAAATGACAAACCACTTCAGTGTCTTTGCCAAAAACACCCCAAATGAGGTCACAAGGAGGCAGACACAACTAAAATGACTGAACAATCAAAAACCATGAATTTAGTTATTGGTAAGAATGAGGAACTTATCCTATGACTGACAAGTAGACAGTATTCTGGAAGAATTAAATTGTTTCAACTTTGATATTCTCTCTAAAAATGAAAAACAAAGCCAAGATAAAATTGTATTCAAATGGAAGAAAGGTTCACTGTTTTTAATTCTCACCAATTAGCCTGGCATATAATAAGCTGGGCCAACTAGTGATGCAGTACATAGTGTCCAGAACCTAGAGTTAGTAAGATCTGAGTTCAAATTCTGCTATGTGATTCTAGGCAGATCATTTACCCTCTGTCCACCTCAGTTTCCTCAATTATAAAATGGGTTATTGTGAGAATTATATTAGATAATATTTAAAACACTTAGTACTATGCCTGACACAATGGGTGCTTATTAAATGCTTGTTTTCTTCCTTCCTTTGTAAAAGTTTTAAAAAGAGGCAGCTAGATGGTGCAGTGGACAGAACACTGGCTCTGGCATCAGGAGGACCTGAGTTCAAATTTGAACTCAGATATATAATACTTACTAGCTGTATGTCCTTGGGCAAGTCAGTTAACTGATTACCTTGCCCCTCCCTTCATGGGAAGACTGCTTGCCCTCAAGGAGCTTACATTTTCCCTAAGGAGAGAGGTAGAAGTACAACCTGATGGGGCAGCTAGGTGCCAAAGTGGATAAAGCACTGGCCCTGGAGTCAGAAGGACCTGAGTTCAAATAAGGCCTCAGACACTTAATAATGACCTAGCCATGTGATCTTGGGGAAGTCACTTAACCCCATTGCCTTGCCAAAAAAAAAAAAAAGTACAACCTGTCAATACTAAATGTATATGGAGCAATTATAACCTGAGTCTCTAACCTAGTCCAGACTATACATCTCCCCTGAAAGTTGGAAGGTCTTATGCAAAAAAAAAAAAAAAACTAAATAAAAAAGCCAAACTAGATAATTTTGATTACATTAAAAAGCTTTTGCAAAAAAAAAAAACCTAAATAAAAAAAATAGAAAATTGGAAGGTCCTTTGCCAATGCTATTGATTCATACTCTCATAACTTGCATTTCTCACCCGTGACTTGTGCCCCAGATCCATTTAACCACTTAACATCAATTAGGTTTTTAAAAGGTATATTTATTTTTAAGATATAGCAAAAATAGAAATCCTGGACCACTTTGGGGGCCCATTCCCAGACTTTGCACAATTTCTACGTTGCTTTGGTTCCCCCATGTTCCTGTTCAAATGTGGCATTGCTGCTGAATGGGTCTTAATCTAAACTACCTCTGGCCCAGGTCTGAAGGTCACTTGCTTCTCTGGGCATCACTGTTGAGCTGGCTACAAAAGCTGGCTTGGATTTGACTAATAGATTCCTTTATTTCTCAGTTTCCTGACCTTTTAAAATTTGAAAGCTCCCTGTATCCAATCCTTTGACCTAAAAATCAAAGAACAAATGTAGAAGCAAAAAAGCCTGTTTTTTATGGGACCAAAAGTCAACTTCAGATTGAGAGGGCTTTAAGGTCCCTTTCCTTATAACCTTCATTTGACCTCAGTCAACAAAGGAGTCATAACCAAAAAGAGAAATGCATTGAGAGGGTAGTTGAGAAGAATAGCTGAGGTCTTATTGAAAGTGCCCCAAAGGGGCGGCTAGGTGGCAGGAGTAGCCTTGGAGTCAGGAGTAACTGGGTTCAAATCCGGTCTCAGACACTTAATAATTACCTAGCTGTGTGGCCTTGGGCAAGTCACTTAACCCCATTTGCCTGGCAAAAAAAAAAACTAAAAAAAAAAGAAAAAAAGAAAGTGTCACAAAGTTCCAGTCTTCCAAGGGAGGGATCAGGGGTGAGGGGTGGCAGGTGAAGCAGAATTGAGCGTCACCTGTGATTGGGAAGGGTTGAGTTCATACACCTGGCATGTCCCTGAACTATTCAGCCAATCAAAGAGACTGCCTTCCCAGTCAAACCAGTTAGAAAATGTCTATTTATGTTGTTGTTCAGTCATTTCAGTTGTGTCTGACTCTTTGAGGTTTTCTTGGCAAAGATACTAGAATAGTTTGCCATTTCCTTCTCCAAGAGAATGTCTACACATGCCCCAAAATTGTCTGCAAGGCATTTCTTCATTTTAAAATGTGTTCACAATTGTACATATACAACCTATATCAGATTCCTCTTGCCATGGGGAGAAGGAAGGGAGGGAAGGGTGGTAGAAAAATATGGAACTCAAAAGCTTACAAAAAAAGATGAATATTGAAAATTATCTTTGCATGAAATTAGAAAAAAAAATAAAGGTATATATTTTTTAAAAATAGAGTATTTGATACCTTTTTTTTTAATAACACCAAAGTTTCTCCCAGTATCCCTTTTCCTCCCAGAGATCCATCACATATGATAAATATTTTTCAACTGAAAAAAAGGAAAAGAATGGGAAAATCATCAAAAATGGTCAGTACATCAAGAGAAGTGGCAATACATACATTATAATGCAAATGTTCAACCTCCTTACCCCAATCTTTGGAATGGGCAGGAAAGGATGTTTCCTCATATATTTTCCGTGCTTATAATAAACTGTGCTTACTCACGACATTCACTTGGAGTTTTTTTTGGTGATTGTTAATTCTGTTTACAATGCTGTAGTCATTCTAAGTTTTCCTTACTTTACTCTGATTCAATTCATGTAGATCTTTTCCTGCTTCTCATCACATTCTTCTTCATTCCTTAAAGTACAATAATGTTCTATTACATTCATATATAACAATAATTTGTTAAGCTATTCTCTTGTCCTTGGGCATCTACTTTGTTTCCATTTTTTTGCTATCACAAAAAGTTTTGCTACAAATATTGTGGTGTAAATGGGGACTTATCATTATCATTATCCTCCTTGGGGTAAAACCCTAGCAGTGGAATTTCTGGGTCAGAAATGGACAATTTAATCATCTCTATTTGCATAATTCGAAATTGTGTTCCAAAATGGTTGTACTGGTTCCCAGTTCTCTAAAAACGAACTAGCATGACTATATTCCCCACAACTGCCTCCCATATTATTCTCATCTTCTGTCATCTTTGCTAATTCACAGTACATAAAGTGAATCTTCGGAGTTGTTTTGATTTTCTTTTAACTTCCCATTAGTGGTTGGGGCATTTTCCCACAGGGTTGGTAATACTTTGCAATTCTTTTGAGAATTCTGGCACTTCTTTTAAGCTTAACCTCAGTTGTCTCAGAAAAAGCTTCTCCACCCAGTCTTTTTTAGGTGAATAGTCTTTAAGGTGCTCAGTTCCTTTTGTCCTCCTCAATTTCATATGCAAAGTAAATGCAAAGTAATTTGTGGATGTTAGAGAGGGATGCCTTCAAATGGAGGGGATGAGGAAGAGAAATCTGAGATGAGCCTTTGGGGAGTTAGGGATTCCAAGAGGCAGAGATAAAGATAGAGAGCATTCAAGGCTGGGGGCAAACTTTAGCCAAGGAGCCAGAGGTTTAAGATGGAAAAAGGAGTTAAGGGTTAGAGTTAGCAGGCTTGTTATTTGCAGAGGAAGGTTGAAATGACATTTTGATGTTACTGATTGTGAAGTGTTAATTCTGGTGCAAACCAGGGAACATGATTGCAGAGGATGAAAAGGTGACCTCCAGATCTTTTCTGGTTCTAAATTGCCATTTGAATTGTAATCTTATCCTTGTAAAGATCTTTAATTGGGTGTCAAATAGAATTGTTAGTCAAAAAAACAACAACAAAATACCAAATAACCCTAAAATACATACATGGAATGCAGTGTAACTGCTGAATTGGGTAATGTCACTGTGTACCAAAATGGTCTGGAAAAAGTGGGGGCCGTACCTACTCACTTACCTGAGCCTCAATTTCCAGAAGTCCCTTGTATCATAATCTATTCTATCATATTGGTCTTGGGCTAGAACCTTCCCCCTTCCCTTCTCTGCATTCACACATTCTTCATTTCTTAAGGCAAAGTAATATTGTATTTCACTTTTTTCTCCTCTCTAAAATGAGGCAGCTAAAATAGATAATCTCTAAATCACTTTCCAGTTTGAGATCTATGATCCTAAATCAAGGATTCATAAAGTGTTTAGGATCACAGACATATTTTCAAATAAAATACATTGAATTGCAAAAGATACCAATTATATTGACATGCAGATCTCAAAATGTTAAAAAAAAAAAAAACACTAATTCACAGAGGCCAGATTAAATCACTGTTCAAACTGCTTTTGTATTGGAGAAGAGGAATTCCATTTAGTTATTGCCGAAAGGTCATTCAGCCGATCTTCTTATCTTTTCAAGGCTTTTCCTCCTCCTTTGGGGCCCTAGCTGAATACAGACTAGGTTTCAGAATGGGGTGTGTCCCTCTCTTAGCCACTGGCTGAGGTCCTGTAGCTTTAGTCCAGATGGCTAGGGAGATTATAAAACTATGTGGTACCCTCTGGGTTTGACACAAGATTTGAGGAGATTTCCTCTAATCATTAACAACAGAGAGACAGAGAATGCTAGTTTGACGTGTAAAGTTTGTTATGACTCTGAGTGTAATGTAAGTATTCAGGAAGCTTGCCACCCTAGCTGGCTGGAGCTCATCTTGTTCTGAACTGTTTCCGACTGGAATTAACTGATTCTGCTGGGGCAGACTCCCTTGCATGAAGCCTTCCTTGATGTCTCTTTTCTCTCCTACCTTTCTCTGTCTCTTTTTTCCTTTTTTTGGCTGCACTATAAAGGGAGGCAGCAATATTTGAAACCATCTCAGCATGGGTCCCCGGAGCTTGCTTTGAGAAGGAGAGAAATAATAAGTCTTCAATTTCCTGAAGCAAGTGAGCAAGGCATCCAAGGCCAAGGCAAAGATGGTTTGCTGAGTCATGGGGTTGGGTTGTTGGTTTTTAATGGGAGCAGAAGTTTCAGCATCTTGTCGGCAACAACCACAAAATGTGTTGTTTTTTTAAAATCAGCTTGGGTAACCTTTCTGGACTTTGTTAAATATAAAAACCATTTATTTGGTCCTAACTCCCTGATCTTTCTGGGTGTCCTGCACCTCAGGCTGGAAGGGAATCGAGCAGATTATTTTATTTGTCAGATGGACAAGGGATATTGTTCACCTTTTTAAGCTTTTCCCTTCAATGTGCCCATGGGCTTGGATGTACAAATCCTACAGAGAACTTATTCCATTTCCTGGTATTATCTTTTGTAAAGTTCATTAATCTTTACAGAAGATTGATTTCATTGGGGGTCTTAGGAATAGAAAACTGAAGTTGGTCCTAAATTGTGAAATCAGACTCATCCACTGCAAACGCAATGGATGAGTCTGATTTCACAAGTCCCTCAAGTTGGAGGGACTTGAGAACATCTAATCTGATCTGCTCATCTCTGAATACATTTTGCTGATGTCTTTGACCTCCATCATTACAGATAGGGGAGAAAGGAACCCCTCTGGATGAAGTAATTCCTTTCTTAATCCCCTTCCTTTTTGAGAGACAATGTGCTGAAACAGAATGCTGAGCCTGTAGTTCTGAAGCCTTCAGAGTCTTCTATCTGGGTGATGCTGGCTAAGTCATTAAACCTCCCTGGGCCTCAGTTTCCATTTACAAAATGTGGGCATTGTACCAAATGACCTCTTAGGCCACTTCCAGCTCTAAATCTATGATCCTTTACCCACCCCCAACCTACTGAAATTGTCTTGAAGACAAACCCACTTTTTTTAACCTGACACAGCCAATACCCCTATTACCCTGCTTTTCCTTGAAATCCCTTTTGGGTTTTTTTTGTTGGAAATAAACTGCTTATTCTTGTTCATCTAATAAGTAGGGTTTTTTTGGCGGGGGGGTGCAAGACAATGCAGTTAAGTGACATGCCCAAGGTCACATAGCTAGGTAATTATTAAATGTCTGAGAAAAAACTTGAGATTGAACTCAGGTCCGCCTAGCTGCCCCCTAATAAATGTTAAGGTGCCACTTATTAGAAAGAAAACAGGGAGTCCTCTGGAGACAGAAGACCTGAAAGCCCCTTCTTTTACTTCCTGCCTGTGTGTGACAGAGTAAGTCACTAAGGCTCTCTAAACCTCAGTTTCCTCCTCTGTAAAATGGGGTACTTGGATTTGATGGCGTCTAAAATCCTTCCAACTCTACATCTATGATCCTCAAGATTCTCCCAACCTGGATCCTTTGACCTCTCCATCTCTTGGTACCTCATACCCTATTTATCTAGATGGCCATGTTAGATCCTCTCTCTTCCATTGTAAGAGCCAGGCAGGAGATTAAGCTTGTTTTTAGCTTTATCAATCACAAGGTCTTAGGAGGATTAGGTATTTTATAAAGTTTTGTTGAATTAGGTGACAGGTTTAGTCTTTCTATCCTCTGTCTTGTTCATAGTATTGAAATATTGTGTTCATTTCTGGTGAAGAAGGGGAACTCTGAAAACAGAGAAATATTGTAATTTCCTTTAGTACAGGAAACAAATTTTGTAATTTTTATCTGTGCTGTTTTTTTCTTTCTGTATTGGTTTTTGTAAATCCTCATTTCTGGCATGTTTTGCTTTGTCCTTGAAAATCCTAGCCACTCTGGACTTAACAGTAGTTATGGGCTTGACCTTTTGGACCCATCCAACACCTATGGGACAGGTCAGCTACTCATGATGCCACTCATACACAGTAAAATTAAGACTCACTCTTGGCAAATGGCAAGTAGAGTCTACTATTCCAACACCAGGTACTATCCACTCCTTAAAGGTCACCAGTTCTGTCTACCACTGAAATGTATTTAAGCACCCCAACTTGTCCTTTTTTTTTTAAATATGTGACATGGGTGGGCAGGAGGCTACCAGCTCCCTTTCTCCAGGCTGGAACCATGTGGTCCTAGCTCCATGGGTTGCCCAAGTTCACACAGCTAGGCAATTACTAGCTGGATCTGAACTCAGGTACTCCTGACTCCAGGGCCAGTGCTCTATCCACTGTGCCACCTAGCCACCACAACTTGTGAACTTTTGTAGTAAGTTGTAAATCTTTTTTGTTTAATCTGTGAATTAAAGTCTAAGTCTTTCTTACCTCCTTGAGTCAGTTTGGTGATTTTGTCACCCAAAATGAACCACAGCACTCATACTGGCTCCCAAGCTCTCTTGCTCTCTCTCTTTTTTCTCTGTCTCTGTCTCTATCTTTCCTCTGTCTCTGTCTCTGTCTCTGTGTCTCTAACTCTCTCTCTCTCTCTCTCTCTTTCATTGTCTGTCTATCTTTCTGACACTCCCCCTCCCCCGAGTTTCTCTGGCAACATGGGATACTCATTTTTAGGAAAGGATGATAAGAGAAGGCAGCAAATAGAGCTAGCCTCAAAGTCCAGGAGATCTGGGTTCAAGTTGACTCTCTTGACATTTCTTAAGCAGGACAGTTATGACAAAGATTGGCTTCATCTTTATCTCTCCCTAAACCATAATATTAAAATCATAGAGGGGAAGAGTACAAATATTTGAGTCCTTGGCTTTGCTCCACCCTTTTTCTTCATTTTATGCTAGTTAAAAATGAAGTAGGATGGCAGAGTGGAGAGAGCCAGCTGACCTAGAAGATGACCTTCCATTTTGGAAATATACTGACTGTATGACCTTGGCAAGGAGCTCAACTTCTCCAGGCTCTGGCTGGGGGACTATCTGCTGGGGGACTATCTACCAAGTGCTAACCTGCATAGGGAGATGATATTTTCTTCCCAGAGAGTTTCCTAAATTTATGAAACTATTTCTCCAGGACTTAATCCTTACTCTGGATATTGTGCCGAAGTGTCAGGATCTTGAAGCTCCTTCAGTTCAGAGGATCACTTTGAAGAAAAGGTGGTGTTAGGATGGAGGGAAAAAAGAGTGGAATCTTAGCTGTCTTTAAGTATGCATTTTAGGGTACCAAGGAGGTACAGTGGATAGAGAGCACTGGCCCTGGAGGCAGGAGGACCTGAGTTCAAATTTGATCTCAGACCCTTAATCATTATCTGTGTGTCCTTGGGCAAATCACTTAACGCCATTGCTTTTAGAAAATCAAAAAAAATTATGCATTTGAAAGTAGGTATTCATTTAAGGGGCAATAAGACAAGTTTGGGTTTCCTGGAAGCCAAAACTTAACAGCTAAGCAATGAAAAGGTAGAATGTCAGTCCTTCCATCAACAAACATCAATCAATACGCCAGGCACTTGCCAAGTTTTGGGGATACCACACACAAAGACAAGGAGCTCCCCCTCTGAGGGGAAGGCTATGCCAACAGCCAGGGCTGCCTGGTCTTTGGCTCAAGGATGGAGGCCCTCTGGTTGGGTAGGGGGATTCTGGAGTGAGCTGCCATGGGGTTCAAAGGACTCCAAAGTCCAGCATGGGGTGGGGGATGGAGGGAGGTGGGGGTGGGGATGGAGAGAAGTGGGGTGGAGGGAGGTGGGGATAGGGATGGAGGGAGTGGGGGTGGGGATGGAAGGAGGTGGGGGTGGGGATGGAGGGAGGTGGGGTGGGGGTGGGGAGGGAGGCAGGTAGGGGCGGGGATGGAGGGGGTGGGGGTGGGATGGAGGGGGTGGGGACGGGATGGTGGGAGGTGGGGGTGGGGATGGAGGGGGTGGGGGTGGGGATGGAGGGAGGTGGGGATGGAGGGGGTGGGGGTGGGGATGGAGGGAGTGGGGATGGAGGGAGTGGGGATGGAGGGGGTGGGGGTGGGGATGGGATGGAGGGGGGTGGGGGCGGGGATGGTGGGAGGTGGGGGTGGGGATGGAGGGGGTGGGGGTGGGGATGGAGGGAGGTGGGGATGGAGGGAGTGGGGATGGAGGGGGTGGGGCGGGGATGGAGGGAGTGGGGATGGAGGGGGTGGGGATGGAGGGGGTGGGGCGGGGATGACGACACAGGGAGACTGCAGGGCGGACGGGGGCGGAGCTCCCCGGAGCGGGCGTTTCCTGACTCCGACCTTCCCCCTGCGCACGCGCGAGCCTCCCCCCCCCCCGCGGGAGCGCGCGCGCGAGCACAGGGGCGGCTACGTTGCTCCAGTCACGCAGCACTGCGGGTCTCGCCCACGGCTTCTGCGCCTGCGCGGCCCGTGCAGCCTTCCCCGGGGAGGCGGGCGCTGGGGGCGGGGGTTTTCCATGGCCCCATTGGAAAGCTAAGGAGTCCCGGGGGGCGGGCGGTCTTGTTGGCCTAGGAGGGCCCGCAGGCGCCTGCACGGCTGCGGCGCTGGGCTGCCGCCTCCTTTCCTAGTCCTTGCTTGGAGGACAAAGAGGGTCGAGTGCCCCGTCCCCCCCCATGAGGGGACTGAGCGGGGGGCGGGGGGCGGGGCGGAGGGAGAAGCAGCCCGCTCGAGAACTAGAGGCCTAACGGTTTGACAGTTGCGCAGGCGCAGACGGCACCAAGTAGAAGGTGGGGGCGGCCCTTGCAGAGGGCGAAGCGGGGAGCGCGCTCGTGCGGGACGAAGCGGACGTGAGCTCCGGGCCCCCCACGGTCCCTCCCCCTCCCCCAACTCCGTGGATGGAGCTGGGCTCCCGCCCCGGCCGCGCCAGCTGCCCAATCAGGACGCTGGCAGCGAGAGGGACGGCGTGTTCCCGCAATGGGGAAGAGCGCACGCAGCCGGTGGCGCTGTGGGACAGGCAAATGGGAGAAGGGGAGGCGGGGCTTGAGCCCAGGCCGGAAGGGGCGGGGGAGGGGAGGAGGCGGAGCCAGGGCGGAGAAGGCGGGGTTCTGAGCTTCCCCTTTTAACGCGCCCCCTCGGCCCAGTTAGACCCCTCGGTCTCTCTCCTCTGAACCCCGCGGAGCCAGCCCCGACCAGGTAAAGGGGCCCTCCCCGGTTAGGCGCCGCAGGACTCGGGGGGGGAGGGCGTTAAAGGGGACCCCCGCCCCCCGAGGTGGCCCGACCAGGCCCGATGCCCCCCGGCCCTTCGCCCACCCTCCCGGTCCCCACTCAGAACTTTGTGCGTGGGCACCGGCCGCACACACCCCTCCCTCAGAAAGGGGGACACCGGGGCTGCCTCAAGGTCACGGCGAGTGGGGGGAGGGGCCGGGCGGGAGCGGGGGGTCGCCCCCCGCGGGGGCGGCGGGGCATGCCTGCAGCGCGGCTTGGGGGGCGGGCATGGGTGCGGATGCCCATCTTGGGGGAGCCAGGCCAGGGGCGTGAGCCTGCTAAATATAGCCCCACTTTGCAGATAAGGAGACCGAGGCCCCAGAAGCAGTGGTGGCGCCGGAGTTAGGGCCCGTCCTGGCAGCGCCCCCGCTCCCCCTTCCTCCCCGAATCGGGGCTTTTGAAATGCAGATGGCTGCGGCCTCCCGGGCCCCGCCGGCCCCTGCCCTGACCCGGGCGAAGGGCCGAGGCTAGGGTACACCCCAGCAGCCGCCCGCTACGCCAGACTGGCATTCACTTCGAAGAAGCCCTCGCCATTTATTCCCTTCCTGTAATAGCATTCTCTCAGCCCCCAGGAAAGGATCTCTTAAAGCCCACAAACTTCCTGATCAGCGTTTTCCTCCTAGATAGATTTTTTAATTAATCTTAATGAACTTTCTTCCCTGACTCAACAAGTGAGGTCACACTTTCCCCAGTGTACTCCTTACTTAGCCTTTGGGACCTGATTTAATCCCGAGATAAAAAGCAAATCACAAGAACCATGTGTATTCTTGAAGGAGACTGCATCTAATCCATCATTTATACATACAAGTGCCCTTCCCCATACAATGCCTGAGACTACTGATGGGATGTTCAGTCCTGTTCCATTCAGGGTTTTCCTGGTAAAGCTATTGGACTGATTTGCCATTTCTTTGTCCCCAACTCTTCTTACAACTGAAGAAACTGAGGCAAACAAGATTAAGTTGACTTGCCAATGATTGCACAGCTAGTATCTGCCCCAAGACCGCAGTTGTTTTATAATTATCATATCAAAAAAAATAGTGTGCCATGAGACCTGTGAGATTTTAAAGTGAAAGTGCGGTTAAGTGCCATTTTGGGTATTAATTTTCACGAACATAACCAAAATATAATTATTGAAAGCAAAGTTGGTTTTATACAAGAATCTCATTAATCTAAGTCATTTAGAAATGAAATTTTGAATTCTCAGGAATATCCTTAGAGTGAACTGGCAACCTTTGCTAATGACACACTTTAGCAGCATAGACAAATACGGATGAAACAATTGACCCAGTGTCTCCATTTGCTGCCATTTGTTGCTTCAGCATTCCAGAGAAGATGAGGGAGGACAGGCACACTAGCTAGATAATGGTTTCGGGATAGGAAGTCTTGTCCTGAGCTGTTAGTTGTACAGTTCTTGCATTCCTGGGGTGGGGGGACTAGGAACAAATGGACCTGGCAACTGCTGTTGAGTCTATCTCCTCCCCCTGCCCTTCCTCTCTTTTCCACTAGGGGAAGGTTCTATGTCAGTGATGGCTCCTTTGAATCTTATCTTTTTCTCATCACCTTTCAGGAAGAACTTTTTATCTATAAGCATTTCAGTCTCTCATGATTCCTATTTACAAAATTTAACCTGTTTCTCACTTTGAAGGGAAAGAAACTGGATCTGTTCTGCAGGGAATTTCTGATGTAGAAGCTCATTCTTCATGCAATTTGACACCTTTTCTGCAACTTAAATTGAGTTTCACGCAGCTAAGCGATCCAATGAATAGAACACTGGTCTTGGAGTCAGGAGGACCTGAATTCAAATCCAGCCTCAAGACACTTGCCACTTACTAGCTGTGTGACCTTGGGCAAGCCTTCTTGGTGTAGCTAGATCCCTCTGCCTCTGTTCTCTGAATCTGCATCTTATTCTGACCCCTCTTACACCCCTCTCACATCCAGGGTCATCTTATAGTCACCCTCATTCATATCTGGTCATTGGACTCAGGTGGCTCTCAAGGAGAAAGTGAGGCTGGTGACTTAGCACAGCACCCCCTCACTCAAATCCAATTCATGTGCTTGACATGGTATCACTTCCCCAATGTTGTAGTCTTCTTTAAAAATGAAAGACCAACATTAAAATAATAAGTTGATGACTTCTCTTGAAAAAGTTAGGTTAGTATATTTAAAAAATTAGTTAGAATTTATTAAATCACCCAAGGTATGAGAAAAATGAAGAGCTCAGAAACTGACACTCAGACTATTTGATCAGAAACAAAAAAGACCACTAGATTATTATTATTATTATTATATAGGTGGTATGAGAAAAATACAGTGAGCATTCTAAAGCATTTTCTGAGCTCCATAATTTTTCCATGGACATTATTGAATGTGAGATGTTTCATTTTAATCCAACCCCCTGAAGTGACTTTTTGTTGACAGCCACAACAGTTCTTGTTGGGGGTACCTCAGTTTGGACCCATTCTTTTTTTTCCTAGGTTTCAGACTTTGAAGTGGAACTATTAATTTTTTTAATTTTGTTTTCTTCACAGAAATTCAGCATGTCAATTTTGAAGATCATTGCAAGAGAGATCTTTGACTCTCGTGGAAACCCCACTGTTGAAGTTGATCTCTTTACTTCAAAAGGTGCAGACCTTACTTGGCTGTTGAATGGCATTTTTCCTCCCTTCCACAACCCTCATGTAAACTGGCTACTTCTGCCATGTTAAAGCAAAAGTCAGTTTTTAAAATGTAAACCAAAACTTAACACTTTAAGATGAGATATTTGTACAATTCTTAGCAGAGACGTGGCACTTAAAATGCTTTTCCTTTCTTGCATAATAAGAAAAATTTTATTAGTTTTTGGCACTTATGAGTAAGCTCTAAGCAGTAGGTGACTAATAGGGTGGGGCAAGAAGAGAACGGTATATCCTGCCTCCAAGCTTGCTCAGCTTATCCTCACTTGGTTCTTGGAGACAAAGGGACGAGGAAGCATGGCTAGAAACAAGGACATCTTCCCTCCAGAATTCAGAGTAGACAATGTGGGTTGAAGTTGTAGTTTGGCACCAATTAGATTTGTCTTTGTTGGATATGACAAGAAAGAGGCCAAGTATTTACATATTTAAAATGTAGCCCTTAATTTGTAACCAAAGCAGGAATAGAGAAGTAAGGTGACAAAGCTCCCAAGAAAATTTTTTTTTCCGTGCTCAGTACTGATTCACACTGCTTTTGGAGGTTTCTCCCCAGGAAGCATAAGGGTTGAGGTTTGGTTAGTTCAGTCAAAAAATGAGTTGGAGCTCTTTAATAGCCCTTAAAAAGATTGTTTTTCTGGCCTTCTGAAAGATGAAGAGTGTGAAGATAGCAAAGAAGTGAGCTTCAAATTGAATCATCTTGAGATTATTTAAAGGCTGGTTAGTGAGAACTGAGCCCCTCTCATTGTGAGTCATCAATCTGCCACTTTTGATTAACACAGTTTATCCCTTTATGAAGAAGCTTTCTATAGTTAAGACAAACCAGCCTCTGAGTTTATCATGCTCAGTAAATGTCTTGGGAGTAGACTTGTATCGTGTCACATGGACTTTTGTGATGGGAATTCCATTTGTTTGATCAGAAGGTTAAGTTGGTCAAAGAGAAATGATTTGAACTGATTTTAAAAGGGGAGGGAGGGAGGCAGGCAGGCAGTTGTTAAAAGAGAGGAGTTCCCGATTTACTAGTGATTTTAATAACCAATGTGTTTTCTTAAAATCATCTAGGATTGAGCTTCTTTTAGAGAAAAAAACTACATGAGGTTCTAGTGTTTTTAATGTGGGTCTAGTGCTCTTAAATCAAGCTGAACCACTAGACTACGTTATCTGGTATCTCCTCAGTCTGAATTGAACTGGTAATAAAAACTTAATGATAAAATTTGACTTTCTCTGCTGGAAGTTTTTGGGTTTTGGTAGAATATTTTATTCACTTACCTTAAATGAGCAAGACATAGCATTTATTAAATACCATTTGATTAGGAAATTAGTGTAGTTTTAATGCTTTCTACTTGTTCCCTGCCATTTGCATTTACAATCCAGTCACACAAATTAGTTTTGCATTTATTTCCCAGGGAAAAACCTTGATTGCTTAAACCCAGTTAATTCCTAAAAATCTACATCTACCTATAGGTTTCTATATCCAGCTCTTCGAAATGTATTTTTAAAATTCTCTCCTCAGTTTTTCCTTTTTTCTTTACTTGTAGGCATGAGCCTAGTCAACTGGCTTTCTTTTTTCTATAGAATTGCATAGTTGAGATTCTTTTCAGGTTTGATTATTCCCAAGCTTTTTGCCTTTTCTTCTCTACTCTGGTTTTTGGTAGTATTCCATCATAGTTCTTCAGACCTCCTGTTGTTTGAGGACCTAATGCAATAAGCAATCACAAAAGACTTTGTTCCCTGGCCCAGCTGAGCTGATTTTGCTTCCTGAATGGTTGAATGAGCTTGCTTGATGAATGTTTGAAACAACCTCAGGACTGCAAACTGGCTGCCCTGGTTCAGCTTGATTTAAGAGCACTAGACCCACAGTGGTCCCCTCCCTCCCAGGCTCTTCTCCAAACCTATTACTGTCCAATCTACAGCTTTGTGAATGATGGAATACTTAGACCTGATAAGGATGAGTATTGGGGAGGCTAAAGGAAACTAGACCATTGTATGTATGTGAACTTTCTTATTGAATACAGGGAAGTGGAAGGAGCTTTCCTAGTCATTTGTGCCATCTGTGAGTGGGAGAGGTAACTATTTGCATGGCTTTCTGACCTACACCTAACTGATTAATATATTACTGTTGTCTTCTTGTGATCCCTTCACCCTCCTGCACCACCCAAAAAAACCCACCCAGGTCTCTTCAGAGCTGCTGTGCCCAGTGGGGCTTCTACTGGCATCCATGAAGCCCTGGAGCTCCGAGACAATGATAAGACCCGATATATGGGGAAAGGTAGGAGAACAGCCTCACTATATCTCCATTCTGGAAGTTGCCCTTGGGAAACTTTAAGCCACTGTTGTTGCTCCTTTTCCACAGTATTCCTATTTTTGTGTCTCTTTAACTGGCTACCTTACATGCATTGTAGCTCATTAAACGAACTGGTTCACATCTGTATTGTCTCATATCCTATAAACTGTCTTTTATTTAAGTAGTTCTGTTCTGTAGTTATTGGTCAAGGCCATCATGCAAAATAATTTGTGCCTGAAATTTTGTTTAGCAGCTTTTTAAAGGAAAACCAAATTCATATAAATTCCATAAGCAAGTCATTTTTGGTGCTTCTAGATGATAATATGGCATAATGTAGTGCTCGCTTTAAGTTTGGAAATGGACTACAATCTTATCAAAATATTGTTTTCAGACCAGTAACTCATTTTAGGCCAAATTGGTCGGTTGCAGTTGAAAAGAGACTTAATTTAAATAGAATCATCCTATTCCATTCTAGGTTGGCTCATTGGAGTTGGACATAAGTAATCAATGACAGCTAGAGTAAAGCATCATTATTTCCAAGTGGAAATAGATTTTGACTTAACATTTATAACTCAGTCCCTATTAACCAAAATTTAGTTTCTGGCTGTTCAAGCAGCTTGTGCAAGGGGGGGGCCTTCTTCCCCTTACCCAAGATCACCAACAATTTGACTTGTTAATTTGTAACCTTTATCTACTTAAGACCACCTTGGCAGTTCTATAATCCCCATCTCAAGGCTCTTGTGCCCCAAACTCCTAGCCCCTTATGCCCATTCCTTCTGGCCTGATCCTGAACCAACATTAGCTTTTCCCCTTGGATATCTATTCTTGTGTTGTTATACCCACTGTAAACATACATTTTTTCATTGTAGAAAATAATGCATATAACATGTTTATTTCCAATACAGCATACCACAGGTGTTTATTTCTTACACAAGTCTTAATTCTCATTGCAACAATTTTCCTAGCAACAAGTCCATTGAGTGTCCACTGAGGATTAGGGTTTCAGGTAGGGAAAGCTCTCTAATCAAAACATCTCCCTCTTTACTGGAAGGAAAGTTGCAGTGGAAAGAATGAGGACCTTAGAATTAGAAAAGAGATAATTTGGGATTTTGACCCGTGCCTAGTCTACATGTGTATAGACTGCTCTCCTGAATGGGAAGAGTAACAAGGAGACCTTTCATAGACAACAACACTACAGATGTGTGAACTCTTTATTGCTATTTGACTGTGTCACTGAATGGAAAGTGGGAAGACTTCATCAAACAGCATCAAATTATTTTCTAATTAAATATCTTAATTAAATAATTTTACCAAGATTTCTCAGTATCAGTCTAAATAGAAGCAATTTAAACTGTCTTTCTCTTCACACGCAAAAAAAAACCATAGTTCGGTCAAAAGAATATAAAATAAATACTTGTTGAACAAGTACTAAGCCTGAGGATCTTGATTCAATCTTCTCTCCCTTTTCTGGTTTTCTGCCTCCCCCCCCCCCCATTACTTTATATCCTTCACAATCTGATATTTTCTGAGTGTTTTATTTTTTCCTTTCTCCTTCTGTCATTTTTATACCTGGTCAGGTGTCTCCAGACCGGTTAAATATATTAATGAGTTCCTGGCAACAGCCTTATGTACCCAGGTAATGAACTGGTAAAGCTTTGACTGTAGTCCGTCTGCAGATGGTATTTCCAGTGCATGGTCTTCCAATTAACCTGCTGGCAGGCATTCTTAGATGGTGGCTCTGATTTTAACTCTTTGGAAACTTAAGTGAAAATACTTAGATAAAGCAGGGAAGCTTGAAAGTGCTTTTGGGAAAGAAGTAATTTTTTTTTTTTTAAATATGGCAGATTGAATCCCCATGTTGACCATTAGTAGTAATCATCTAGCAATGCCTGCTTGGCCTGTGTATTAATGTCAGTGATTTGATTTGCTTGTTCCTTCTAGGTGTCTCAAAAGCGGTTGAGCACATCAATAAAACTATTGCCCCGACCCTGATTAGCAAGGTAGGATCCTTCCTGATTTTAACTAATACACATTCCAAATTTAAGTGGCATTTTCTCTTTGTTAAAAGTCTCAGCTGGAGAAACCAGCCTGTGGGATTTTCTATCCAGTGAATGAATACACTTCAGCCTAATGGGTTGCTGAGCTTGCTATTTGCTTTTCCTTTTAATGACAGGTAGGATTAAATCACTAGAGGTAAGATTAGTGTCTGTATCTAGTTTCCTTGCTTTTGACCTTTTGCTTGAAGTTATAGATGAGGGAAGGCTATAAAAACCTGTCTTAAGATTATTGCCATTCTTCATTTTTTAATTATTATTTCTTTACTATAGCAAATCTATTTTTTTTTTGATCTGGCAGTTTCCTTTCAGAAAGCCAGTTTATTCTAGCTGTTTCCACTCCCTGTGTGCTCAACTCCCTTAGCTCTAAATTTGTTATAAAGACCCCCCCCATCTCTTTATATTGATAGGTAGTACCAATGTCCTGTGCTAGAAATCTCATACTCACCTGTAACTTTTCATTTTTCATGTTTTTCAGTTTAAAATACCTTATATGTTTGTTTCCGATGCCATTCTCTAGTTCTATCATTCTTGAATTACAGTATGCCCTATAAGTTGTCCTGCAAGCCAGTGGCACACATGAACACATGCAAGGTTATCAACTCATATTGTTTGCCTGGTGAAGAAATTACAATGATTCTTTTGCTGACCAATATTTGTTACAAATGCCTGACTTCACAATATGTTGTCTGCCTTATTTCCCCAGTGTGCATTCCCAGTAGCAGCCAGATTTCCTTATCATACTTTTCAGATACCATGTTCTTTTCTCTGTCTTGGATTGCAAATATATCTCCTCCTTAACATGCTTGCATTTCCTTCTCTAAAGTACTAACTGTCCAAGACTCAGTTCAGGTACCAACCCCATCATTACCTTCTCCCAACTACTTCAGTTCACCCTGATCTCTGACAAGCTATTAAGCTAATTTTTTTTTAAAAAAGCATGGTAGGGTCTATTCATCTAAATGAATATTATCCTTCAAAGTCATCACTCTGGAGCATCATGTGGCCATTTTATTCTATCTAGGCATGGTTCTGTTACTCAGAAGGGGGTAAGAAGAACTCTCTGGGTTTGCCATTTTATTAGCAAATTTCCAGGATTTATTGTTTGCAAGAAAAGTAATTATTGTCACTTATGGTGACTTTGTTGGTTCCCCTTCCACTCCAACTCGGTTGTAGCCATCTTGATTACCTACTCCTTCATCAGATTGAGTTCCAAGTGAAATTTGAATTCTTGCAAAAAATGTCTGCCCTAAAATTATGCTGATTCTTAAAAGCAGCTTCAGAATAGCCCTCAAATGTGAAAAAATATTGGAATAAGCATAAAGCTTCCCAGAGTAAGCACTTTGAAGGATTGATGGAAAATATTTGAATGGATGAATGTTGTGGTTTTTTTTTTAATCAGTTATATTATTTCATACTCTTCTGTTAATACCTCTAGCTAGACTCTGCTTTTTGAGGGCATCAACCATGCCTTTTAACTTATCTTTGTGATAGAAGATAAATTTAGAAGAATTCTGATATATACATTTTAGTAAGGTAGACAGGTACAGAAGAGAGTAGAGAATAAGCTTTTCTCCTGTGGCTATAGGAGTACAAGTGATTAATTTGGTGAATCCTTTCCATTTTAAGACTGGATACAGAAATGAACTCAAAGATTCTGGGCCCATTCTTCCTCTCAGGTTGTGACTTTTGAACTCAGATCCTCCTGACTCCAAGGCCAGTGACCTTTCACACTGTGCCACCCAGGTGCCACTAAGATTGTGACTTTGAACAAATCACTTTGCAAGCCTTTAGTAAGGGAAGATAACCAGATGGGGATCCAAGGTTTCCTCTAGTTCTATGATCCTGTTAAACAATCTACCCCATACTAGCAGTTTTTTTCACCATGCTCAGGCCTCAAACCTTCCTTAATTGCAACTTGGTTTTTGTTTGCTTTTTTTCCCTCTACTTTCCAGAAACTGAATGTTGTGGAGCAGGAGAAGATTGACAAATTGATGATAGAGATGGATGGTTCTGAGAATAAATGTAAGTAGCTTATGCTGATGCACTTGAGACAAAAGAGCATGGGATTCTCCATATCTTAAGACAAGCAAACAATAAAACATTGTCTTCTCTGAAGAACATTTTCCCTGTCACTCCTTTGTAGATAGAGGCAAACTAACCTTGTGCTAACAGTAAGACCTCAGCTTTTTTGAGTCACCACAAGAGTTGTGTGGTTTTTTTTTTTGATGGAGGCAAAAGCCAAGTTGCAAAACCTTTAAAGCAGGAGTGTAATCATGTAATATGGATTTTTTTCCCCATTTTTGTTTGTGTTTTTTTCTTGATTATATGTAAACAAATTTTTAACATTCCATTTTTAAAAATTTTGAGTTTCAAATTCTTCCTCTCCTTTTTTGAGAAGGCAAACAGTTAATATATTGTGTACAGTAAGTCACATGAAATGAGGGGGAAGGGCCTGGCAGCCAGGCGCTTCTGCGCCCCACCCCCTGCAGGCAGGCCCCGGGCCAGCCCGCTGAGGCAGCAGCTCTGGGCTGTCACATCTCCTCCAGGGGCCACTTCATTCATGGGGGGGGGGTGCGGCTCAGCCTTTTTCCCAGGAATCTTAACCTTTTCACTCACAGGTTTTCCTTACCAGGCACTTCATCTCCAAAAAGCAATGTTTTCCCCTTCTGCCCCCCACCCCCCCAGCAGTGTTGGGCTGGGCCATGCTGGTGTGAGGTGGTGTAGCCCTGATCCCTCAGTCACTTTAGATTTCATCTCAAAACCACTTGTAGACTACTGACCTTAGGTCCAAAAAAAGTGATATATCAGTAAATTTATGTAATTAAAATCTTAAAACTGTCAATTAGCCTCTTGGCTATAAAAGTGGCTTGCCCAAGGCCACACAGCTAGGTAATTTATTAAGTGTCTGAGACCAGATTTGAACCCAGGTACTCCTGACTTCAAAGCCAGTGCTTTATCCACTACGTCACCTAGCCACCCCAGTCAATAGTTTTTTGATTCCAACTTCATTCAGTATTAGATCGGTAGTAGGGAGAGGGTAATTCTATCTTGGGATTTCACAAGGTGAGAGTAGCAATAATATGAGAGAATGAGGAATTTGAGAATAGTATAGACAGAATGATTACCATATTTTTCATAGACCAAATATTAACTAAAACTTATAGAAAATGTCTTCTAGTAATAGGCAGTCAATAAAACAGTTAAGTAATAGGAAGCATAACTTTTCAAGCAATAAACTATTTAACAAATCTCCATTCTCTCATTTTAGCTAAATTTGGAGCAAATGCTATTTTGGGAGTGTCTCTGGCTGTTTGTAAGGCTGGGGCTGCAGAGAAAGGTGTCTCCTTGTTCCGCCATATTGCTGATCTTGCAGGCAATGAAGAAGTCATCCTGCCAGTTCCAGTAAGTTGCTGAGAAAAACTATCACATGATTTGGATTTAAATCCCACCTCCAATACTAGCTAGAATGGCCAAGGGTAAATCTAAAGAACCTTTTGCTCCTCTCAAGTGAACAAATCACCACCACCACCACAGTTTACAATGTTGTGATTATCATATGAAATAGTTTGTAAAGCACTCTTTATTTTCTGGACTCTAAATGAGTCTATGGATCTTTCAATGCAGCATTTATAGAAGTGCTTTGGGAGGGATTAGCCCATTAAAGAAATGAACCTGGACATTAACCCAGAGTGGTATGTTCCCTGACAAGGTTCAAACTGCTAAACTTGAGAGCATTCACAATGGACCTAACACCCTAGGATGGTTAAATCCTTTGGATCAAATGGCTCTGTTCCTACTTTCCTCAGGCCTTCAATGTGATCAATGGTGGCTCCCATGCTGGCAACAAGCTAGCAATGCAAGAGTTCATGATTCTCCCTGTTGGAGCATCAAATTTCAAGGAGGCCATGCGCATTGGAGCTGAGGTCTACCACAACCTGAAGAATGTGATTAAGAAGAAATATGGACAGGATGCCACCAATGTAGGAGATGAAGGTGGCTTTGCTCCTAACATCCTGGAGAATAAAGAAGGTAAAGAATCTTGAAGTAGAATGATCTGGCTTCAGTTTATGTCCTTCATGTCCCAAGATGATTTTTGCCTATTTTGGCATAAGTCTTAGAGTATACTGTGTTCCCTTATTTATTTTAAACTTAAGATCAGTTTAGGAGGTTTTGCTGTTCATTGAACATATAAATAATTAAATAATTTGTCTTAGGTGAGCCTTTCTGGTATTTATCTTAAGTCCTATGTGGTCATTTGGAGTTGGTCTGCAACTAATCTCTAAAGAAAGGATGGAAATTTTCAAGTCAGTTTCCATGTGGCTTTTTAACCCTAGTAGGCCTCCTCCCTCCTTTTAAAGGAGGAAATCATAATGAAGACATCCTTTTCTTCTGTTTTTTTTTTCTAGGGGACTAATTAACTCATACTGACTGATATGAGTTTCTTCAGTGCTTGTGTATTGTAAGACTTGAAAGGATTTATACCCAAACTTACTATATCTGTCAGTTAATTTTAATTAATGGTTAAATTTTTTTAAATTATACTAATGCTGTCTCACTCACTTGTTCTGATTTTAGTTCTTAGGCCTAGTTAAAAAGTAAGGCTGGATAAACAGGAGGCAAAGGTAAAGGAAATGTTAAGCAGTTAGACGTTCTTCATCTTTAGGGGAAATGAATCATCAGTGATTCCTCAAAGACAAATGGGAAGATCGTGCAATGTAGGGAGAAAACATGCATGCACACAAACCTTCACACCTACTGTATAACATGAGTTGGTGTCTCCTGGCCACCTTCCTTTGTCAGGGAGGTACAGCACCAGAAGCTGCATTTTTCTGTGGGCTTTGATCAAGCCTAGTATTCCAGATTCAGTCATCCACAGTGTTTGTATTCTTAGATTTTTCAGCCACTGATTCCATTTAAACTGCTGCTTTTAAATGGGCTGATCTCAGCTGCTTCCTGTAACTGTAGCTTGGTGAATGCAGCTGTTCCTGAGTTATAAATCTAGGCCATTTGTCAATAGGAAAGACTTTCTTAAAGTCCTTACCAAATTTCCTGCTGAGTGACCTTCTAAGGGCCATGCTGCCCTCAGTTAGAAACAGTTTCTCATTGCCAAGGCTGGGTGAACAAAGGTAACTGGAACTAGGAACCAGAGAACTAATTTGGAGTGAGAAGTGTCTCTTGCTCTCCCTGTTAAACTCCCTGCTTGATACCTATTGAAGTGAAATGTCTGTTTTCACTAACCAGTGTTTTCTTCCTTCCTTGGCTGCTGCCATCTCTTCCAGCTCTCGAGCTGCTGAAGGAAGCAATTGGCAAGGCTGGCTATACTGACAAGGTTGTAATTGGCATGGATGTTGCTGCCTCTGAATTCTTCCGGTCTGGGAAATATGACTTGGACTTCAAGTCTCCTGATGATCCCAGCAGATACATCTCACCTGCTGAGCTTGGGGACCTTTACAAGAGCTTCATCCGGGACTATCCAGGTAGTTGTCCCACCCTTGCTTAGCTGTCCCTGGATCCATATAATAACTTAATGACCATGAACAAGTTATTTAACATCTTGAAAAGAATTTGCTCATTGGATGATGAATTTGGATTCCATAATTTGAAAGTTCCTATGATTCTTTGAAAACAATGTACATGATGGTCTGGGTCATCAAATATTTTAATGGTTGAGTAACAAAATGGAACAGAGCTTCTCATGAACATTAGCAGCTGGGCTTATGCATATATATGCCAGTCTAATTACTCCCTCAGTTGTTTGTGTAAAGCACAATTGTAGCCTTGTGGAAACACATTGGTTACGATTCTGTCCTATATAATGAGTGTTTGCTTTTTAAAATCCCCCAGAAGTCCCTGTTATAAGGGATCATTTGTACCGGGAAACTTTATCTGCATGGAGTTTTGAACAGTAGACCCTATATTTCTTTTGGCTCCATTCTTGAGGTCTGGAAAAAAGACTCTGAAATTCAGGAATGCAGTTATCCACATTCACTCTTAATTTTTCCTTAGTGGTGTCTATTGAAGATCCCTTTGACCAGGATGATTGGGAAGCTTGGAAGAATTTTACTGAAACAGCAGGCATCCAGGTTGTAGGGGATGATCTCACAGTGACCAATCCCAAGCGCATTGAAAAGGCTGTGAATGAGAAAGCTTGCAATTGCCTCCTGCTCAAAGTGAACCAGATTGGCTCCGTGACGGAATCTCTCCAGGCGTAAGTCCTGAACTGAGACTAAAGAAAAAGACTTCTAGGGCATCCTCATGTGATGCAGAAGAGAAATAGAACCAACCACCCCATCCCCATCCCAGTATTTATCTGCCTGGTGACCTCACTCTGAGCCTGTTTCCTCATTTAAAAAGTGAAATTAATAGTCGTATTAGCCATTTCCCAGAGTTGTTGTGAGTTTGGTTACATGTGAAGTATTGTATAACAGTGCAGTATTAATGGTAGTGTTAACAAGATCCAGGAGACATTAAATTTGGCACCCACACTTCTCTGATGAGTCAGGGTCAACTCTGCTCACCTGGGATAAGTTTCCTCTGAGTTTCCCTTTGTGGCATTGCTGAGACTGAGCCAAGTATTTGTTTCTCACATTCCTGGATCTGCCAGTTCTCTGGATTAGCAGACCCAAATAGGAAAGGAAAAAAAAAATTCCTTTAGATTTTAAATTTCTAGAGGATAAATTGGGAGTTTACTCTCTACTCTTAAGAAAAAATTATGATAGAAATACAAAAGATTGTTGACTTGGCTTGATTTTCTTGTTTGACTTCTAGGTGTAAGCTGGCCCAGTCCAATGGCTGGGGAGTAATGGTTTCCCATCGCTCTGGAGAGACTGAAGATACCTTCATTGCAGACCTGGTGGTGGGTCTCTGCACTGGGCAGGTAAGGACTTATTTTAAAAGGTAGTGCCTTTTGATATAATGCTTTTTAAGCTAGCTGCGTGTGGAGAGTTAAACATAACTCCGGTCATCTTAAAGGGAAGACTCCCCTAGGTCTCTTGGGGAATCAATGTCTAATACATTCTGAACTGTTAGAATACAAGTCTACTTGTTAATCCTGACTTGATTTTCCTTCCAGATCAAGACTGGGGCCCCCTGCCGATCTGAGCGTTTGGCCAAGTATAACCAAATTCTCAGGTGAGTAGATACTTTTTAATTCCTCTTTGGGAAAACAAAACAAAGCTAAACCCTAAAGTGGAAAAAAATAAATGTTGGCTGTCTGCTATCTTTAATGACAGATTTCTGTAGAAAGGACAAAAATACTCCTATATTTAACTTCTCCCCCCCTCCCCCAGCAAAGCTTATAATGAGCTTTCAGAAGAGATCCTCTCTAGATTGCTGCCACCCTCTGGTGGTTGAGAGAATGAACAAGGATCTTTCTTGGCCCTGAATTTTATGAAACTGTCCTGATTTGATCATAGGAAGGCTCTTCTCACTTATTATTAAGATGAGGAAATTACATCAAGCATTATTATATATTCCTCTGCTCTCTTAAGACTTTAAATTCAACATGTGTGTGTTCTCAATGCAGAAGACTATAACAGTTACTCATTCTGGAGATTTTGCTTCCTCACCTTGTTATGTTTTAAGACCAGAGTTTTGAGAGGTAGAGAAGCCTGGTACACTGTTGGGAGGGTCTTCTGAGCTTTCCATACCCTAAGAATGCTAAATAAATGGATCTGACTGACCGCCTGTAGATAGAGATATTTTATACTTCTGTGTTTCTGTTCTCCCCCAGAATTGAGGAAGAACTGGGCAGCAAGGCTAAATTTGCTGGAAGGAACTTCAGAAACCCTCTGGCCAAGTAAGCTCCATGACCATGAAGCCTCAGAGCTAGTAGGCTACAGTCACCTCAGTAGAAGTCCTCCAAAGAATGGGCAGCACCAAGTAGTAGACCAGTTTTGTTTTGGGGATGGGGGCTCAGTGCTACATAACTCCACCCTGCTCTCTTCCACCTTTCTGTGTTCTCACTGCTTCTTCTGGTACCTGATCATTTGGTCCTTTTTTGGAAGACCTCATCTTGTGACTGGATAGAATGATCTGTTCTCACCCCCACCCCCAGTGTTGATGTGCAGAGTCATATACTTGTGATGCAACCCCCCAACAAGCCCATGGGCCAGATCCTTTAGTGGCTTCTATGTGCAGAATAAAAGTATTCAGTAATCCACTGGAAATGATGTCTGTTTCTTTCTGGAGTGGATAGGAGTTCTGTGTACATTACATGTGTCTATGTGTTTTATTGATAGAAAAGTAGATTTTTGGAATGCCTTTAACAGAAATTGATTAAATGTGAGTTACTATGGGTTACAAAACTGCCCCGATCCTGACTGGAGGAAGATAAGTATACCCACGTAAATACCATGTATATGTAAATCATTTCAAGAGTGATAACTAAAAATTGGTAAAGTCCCTAGGTAGGAGCCAAGTTACTTTTTTGAAGGAAACCAGGAATTTTCTTAGGCAGAACTGACACATGAAAAACATGTACAGATGCAGGTAAAGTGGGGAGTGTGATATAGATGAGAAACAAGACCAACTTGATTGTATAAAGTGAATAAGAGTAACTTAACTAGTCAGGAATTTATCTTAAAGGCATTGAGAACTTTTGAATTTTGAAAAAGCAATAAGGAGGTTCTTGAATAATGAAGGTTAAAAAAGTAATGAGGACAAGAAGAGAACTGGACAATGGAACAAGATGGATAAACATAATTTGACAACAGAGAAAAAGTCAAAAATGACTAATGACATGCTGAGTGGTTAGCGTGCTGTTAGTGGAAATGAGAAGTTTGGGGAAGAAATGTTGGACTAGCTCAGGAGAGATAGGTTGGATCAAAAACTCAACCAAAATATAAGATTGGCAACATAAGCCAAGTAACAAAACTAAAGCATTTTGGACTTGAGTAAGTAGAACTTCCTATGTAAAGAAAGCAACTCCCAAGATATTGGAAATCCATACCAAAATTCTTTACCATGCCAAAGTTAAGATTGAAGTAAGGATTAAATGTCTAACATGCAGTAGAAAATTAAATAATTCCCCTTGCATTTACTTAATGTTCTAGTGGGAAAAATATGTTTAGAAGATGTATAAATGAAAAGTTTAATAGATAATCTGATGGACAAGATGGTGGGCTAAAGGTAGAGACCCAAACTAACAATTCCTTCAAATATATTTAAATTATGATTAATCAAATTCTACAGACAGAACCGATAAAAAAGGGTAAACAATTTGGAAGGTCAGCAAGAAAGGTCTTGTCACCAGGGTGATCTGAACCCTGTCCAGTAGAGACACTGGCCCCAGCAAACCAGGAGCAGGCCTTGGGAGCCACTGAATCAGAAGCAGCCGCAACTACTTCAAGAAGTCTCAGTAAGGGTCAAAAGTTGATTACAAGGGTTTCTACTAATGCTGAGACAATAATTGCTTCACATCAGAACCTTGAGTAGGTGGTCCAATGCAAGGAAGAGCATTAATATGCCAAAGCTTGGGGACCAATGTGGATAGGACCCCTTTCAGAGTTCAGGACAGAATAGAGTGCTTGTGTTCCCTTACAGAGCACAGGCCAGAAGAGTAGTAAAGATCTCTCTTATCATCCCACCTTGGATGAACTGATTACTTGCAGGACCCCAGAAGAATCTCTGAAAACAGCAGAAAATCATACATGCTTAGGACAGTGCACACTCCACCCGGGAAGCAGAGGCCCATTTTAGTAAAGAATTAAGCAAGTCGTGGCTAGGAAAATAAGCAAATGAAGAAAAATTGACCATAGAAAATTGCTGCAGTGCCTAGGAAGTTAAAACTGCAAAAAAGTCAAAGCCTCCCAAGATGATTTTTTTTTCCAAAAGGGTGAAAACCTCCAAGGCAAAATTTTCAAAGGATTTTAAAAAATAAAATGAGAGGTAAAAGAAAAATGAGAATGATGCAAGAAAATCACAAAAATAAGTCAGCAGCTTGATATAGAACACACACAAATGCTGAAGAAAATACCTTAAAAATACTGATCAAATGAGAAAAGTAGTACAAAAATTCACTGAAGAAATATCTTAAAGTAGAATTGGTCAAATGGAAAGGAAATACAAAAGCTCACTGAAGAAAATACTTAAAAATCCCCTTTAGGATAAATCAAGAAACAAACAAAAAAAAATGAAAAAACAAGACATCTGTGAAAAACATTGATCTGAAAATAGATCCAGAAGAGACAATTTAAAAATTAATGGACTACCTGAAAGCCATGATCAAAAAAAGAGCCTAGACCACAACTTTCAAGAAATTAACAAGGAAAACTTAACTGATAATCTAGAATCAGAAGATAAAACAGAAATGTAAGGAATCCTCAGATCACCTCCTGAAAGAGATCCTTAAATGAAAACTGAAAAGAGTATTACAGCCAAAGATAATTTCTTCTAAAAGGCAAGAAAAAGGGGGTGGCTAGGTGGAGTACTGGATAAAGCACCAGCCCTGGAGTCAGGAGTACCTGAGTTCAAATCTGGTCTGAGACACTTAATAATTACCTAGCTGTGTGGCCTTGGGCAAGTCACTTTTGCCTTGCAAAAAAAAAAAGGCAAGAAAAGGCTTCTGCAATGGAGTGGAAGGGGGAAAGATGAGGGGACTCACTCATTAGGTTATAGAAATCTATTTTATCCTAAGAAGGAGAGGGAAAGGGATGCAAGAAAGGGGGACTGGTAAAGTCAGATACAACATACTTTTGAGGAGGGACAGAGTGAAAGGACAGAAGAAACAATAAATGGGTGTGAGGAGGAATAAGATGGAGGAAAATAAAGCTAGCATTAGCATCTGTGGGGAAAAAATATTGAAGCAACTTCTCTGATGGATTTATGATGTGATCCATCCCATAGACAAAGCTGAACAACACAGACTGCAGTACACTTTTTAAAAAAAATTTATTCAGGGCAGCTAGGTGGCGAAGTGGAGAAAGTTCCAGCCCTGGAGTCAGGAGTACCTGAGTTCATATCCAGTCTCAGACACTTAATAAATAAATATCTAGTTGTGTGGCCTTGGGCAAGTCAACCCCATTTGCCTTGCAAAAACCTAAAAAAAAAATTATTCCAGGCAATCAGGTTAAGTGGCTTACCCAATGTCACACAGCTAGGTGCCACACAGCTAGGTAATTCTCTGAGCCTGGATTTGAACTCAGGTCCTGACTCCAGAGCTGATACTCTATCCATTGCAGCACTAAGCTTCCCCCATTTTTTTTTAATAATATCATTTTTCTTGAGGCTTCTCTATCATTTTGGGAAGGGAGAAGGGATTATGTTTACTTCTACAAGACTACTGTAATGTGAAAATAAATTAATTTTAAAAAAAGAATATAGCCAAATTCCAGATCCCCTAAGAGAAATTATCACAAATTGACAGAAAGAAATAATTCAAGGGGCAGCTAGGTGGCACAGTGGATAAAGCACCAGCCCTGGAGTCAGGAGTACCTGCGTTCAAATCCAGTCTCAGACACTTAATAATTACCTAGTTGTGTGGCCTTACGCAAACCACTTAACCCCCTTTGCCTTGCAAAAAAACAAAAAAAAAATTCAAGCATCATGCAAAATAAGTAGCCTTCATATTAAAGGTCTTAGGGTTTGGAACATGATGTTCTGAAAGGCAAAAGAGCTTGACTTAGCTTAAAGTCAATCTATACATATTCAGTTAGCTTATAAAACAAATAACCTTTCAAGTATTAAAAGGGGAAAAGGGAAGGGGGGGATGGAGAAAGGGAAGGGGAGTGGGAAAAAGGTGAATAACAAAAGGAAGGAAAGGGAAAGGGGAAAGAAAGGGAAGGAGGTGATACAGGAGGGAAAACACACTGAAGGGGGTGGTATTCAGAAACAAAATACTGGGGAATATGGATAAAGGGGGGAAGGGGAAAAATACAAACAGGGAAGATAGCATGGAGGACAATAAAGAATTAGTAATCATAACTTTGAATGTGAATGGGATGAACTCTCCCTTAAAACCTAAGCAAATAGCAGAGTGGATTAAAAAACAGAATCCTACAATATGCTGCTTACAAGAAACTCATTTGAAGCAGAGAAATATAGAGTAAAGGTAAAAGGTTGGAACAAAATATATTTTGCTTCAGCTGAAGTAAAAAAAGCAGGGGTAGCAATCCTTATCTCAGACAGAGCAGCAACAAAAATAGATAGCATTAAAAGAGATAAGGAAGGAAACTTTATCAAGCTAAAAGGTACCATAGACAATAAAGTTATTTCAATACTGAATATATATGCACCCAGTGGGACAGCACCCAAATTCTTGGAGGAGAAGCTGAAAGAACTACAGGAAGACATAGACAGCAAAATTCTACTAGTGGGAGACCTCAACATCCCGCTATCAGATCTAGATAAATCGAATCATAAAATAAACAAGAAAGAAGTTGAGGTAAATATATGTTAGAAAAATTAGATATGGTAGACTTATGGAAGAAACTGAATGGGGATAGAAAGCAATATACCTTTTTCTCTGCAGTACATGGAATTTATACAAAAATTGACCATGTACTAGGACATAAAAACCTAATGATCAACTGCAGAAAGGCAGAAATAGTGAATACATCTCAGATCACAATGCAGTAAAAGTCATATGCAATACTGGGCCAAGGAGCTATAGACCCAGAAACAAATTTTAAAAAATGAGTGGATCAAAAAACAAATTATAGAAAGAATTAACCATTTTATGCTTAGATAATGATAATAATTAAACAACATACCAAAACCTATGGGATTCATTCAAAGCGAGTCTCAGGGGATATGTTATAGCTCTAAATGCTTACATGAATGAATTAGAGAAAGAAGAAATCAATGAACTAAACATGCAACTAAAAAAATTAGAGAAAGAACAAAGCAAAAATCCTCAAATACGAAATTAGAAATTCTAAAAATTAAAGGAGAAATTAATAAAAGCAAAAGCAAAAAAACTATTGAATTAATAAATAAAACCAAAAGTTGATATTATGAAAAAAACAATAAAATTGATAAACCTCTGGTCAATTTGATTAAAAAAAAGAAGAAAACCAAATTGCTAGTATCATAAATGAAAAAGGTGAACTCAGCACCAATGAGGAGGAAATTAAAGTAATAATTCAAAATTATTTTGCCCAACTCTATGCCAATAAATTTGATAATCTAAGTGAAATGGATGAATATTTACAAAAATATAAATTGCCCAGGTTAAATGAAGAGGAGATTAAATACCTAAACAACCTTATCTCAGAAAAAGAAATTCAACAAGCAATTATTGAACTCCCTAAGAAATTAAAAATCTCCAGGGCCTGATGGATTCACAAGTGAATTCTACCAAACATTTAAGGAACAATTGGTTCCAATTCCATACAAACTCTTCAGAAACATAGGGAAAGATGGAACTCTGCCTAACACTATCTATGAAACCAATATGGTGCTGATACCTAAACCAGGAAGAGTTAAAACAGAAAGAAAATTATAGACCTATCTCCCTCATGAATATAGATGAAAAAATCTTAAATAAAATCTTAGCAAAATAATTACAAGTTATCACTAGGATAATACATTATGATCAAGTAGGATTTATCCCAGGAAAGCAGGATTGGTTCAATATTAGGAAAACTGTTGATACACTCAATTATATCAACAACAAAGCTATCAGAAGTCATATGATCATATCAATAGATGCTGAAAAAGCTTTTGACAAAATACAGCATCCATTCCTACTAAAAACACTAGAGTGTAAGAATAAATGGACTGTTCCTTAGAATAATTAGCAGTATCTACCTGAAACCATCAACAAGCATTATATTTAATGGGGAGAGGCTAGAGGCATTCCCAATAAGATCAGGGGTGAAACAAGGGTGTCCATTATCATCACAACTATTCAATATTGTATTAGAAATGTTAGCATCAGCAATTAGAGAAGAAAAAGAAATAAGGAATTAGAATTGGGAAGGAAGAGATAAAACTCTCACTCTTTGCAGATGACATGATGGTCTACCTAGAGAATCCCAAGAAATCATCCAAAAAACTACTGGAAACAATTAGCAATTTTAGCAGAGTTACAGGTTATAAAATAAACCCTCATAAAACTTTTCTATATATGTCTAGCAAGATACAGCAGGAAGAGCTAGAAAGAGAAATCCCATTCAAAGTAACCTCAGAAAATATAAAATACTTGGGAGTCTATTTGCCAAGACAGACTCAGAATCTTTTTGAAAACAATTATAAAACACTTCTCACACAAATTAAATCAGATTTAAATAACTGGGCAAATATCAACTGCTCATGCATAGGTAGAGCTAATTAATTAAAATGACAATTCTCCCAAAACTAAACTATCTGTTTAGTGCCCTACCAATCAAAATGTCAAAAAATTACTTTAATGAGTTAGAAAAAATTGTAATTAAATTCATATGGAGAAATAAAAAGTCAAGAATTTCCAGGAACTTAATGAAAAAAAGTGCAAAAGAAGGGGGCTTAGCCCTACCTGATCTAAAATTATATTATAAAGCATTAGTCATTAAAACTGTTTGGTATTGGCTAAGAAATAGAGTGGTGGACCAGTGGAATAGACTAGGTGTAAAAGCAGGAGATGATTATAGTAATCTGCTGTTTGATAAACCCAAAGAGTCCAGCCTTTGGGATAAAAACTCCCTCTTTGATAAAAACTGCTGGGATAATTGGAAGTTATTATGGAAGAAACTTAGATTAGACCAAAACCTCACACCCTTTACCAAGATAAGATCCAAATGGTTACAGGACATAGACATAAAAAACAATGCTATAAGCAAATTAGAAGATCAAGGACTAGTCTACCTGTCAGATCTATGGAAAGGGAGCAGTTTATGACTAAAGAAAAGTTGGAGAACATCACCAAAAACCAATTAGATGATTTTGATTACATTTAATTAAAAAACTTTTGCACAGATAAAACCAATGTAACCAAGATCAAAAGAAATGTAGTAAATTGGGAAACAATCTTCACAACTAATGATTCTGACAAAGGACTCATTTCTAAAATATACAGAAAACTGAGTCATATTTTTAAGGTGTTTTTTTTTTGCAAGGCAAATGGGGTTTAGTGGCTTGCCCAAGGACACACAGCTAGGTAGTTATTAAGTGTCTGAGGTCCGATTTGAACTCGTAGTCCTGACTGCAGGGCCAGTGGTCTATCCACTAAGCCACCTAGATGCCCCTGAGTCATTTTTAAAACAAAAAGCCATTCCCCAATTGACAAATGGTCAAAGGATATGCAAAGGCAATTTGCAGATGAGGAGATCAAAGCAATCCATAGTCATATGAAAAAATGCTCTAAATCATTAATTATTAGAGAAATGCAAATTAAAGTTTCTCTGAGGTACCACCCCACACCTCTCAGATTGGCCAATATAACCAGAAAGGATAATGATCATTGTTGGAAGGGTTGTTGGAAATTTGGAACACTATTAAACTGTTGGTGGAGCTGTGAACTCATCCAACCCTTCTGGAGAGCTATTTGGGACTATGCCCAAAGGGCAACAAAAATGAGCATAACCCTTTGACCCAGCAATACCACTACTGGGTCTATAACCTGAAGAGATGATGAAAAAGGGTAAAAACATCACTTGTACAAAAATATCTATAGCAGCCCTGTTTGTGGTGGCAAAGAATTGGAAATCAAGTAAATGTCCTTCAATTGGGGAATGGCTTAGCAAACTATGGTCTATGTATGTCATGGAACACTATTGTTCTATTAGAACCCAGGAGGGATGGGATTTCAGGGAAGCCTGGAAGGATTTGCATGAACTGATGCTGAGTGAGATGAGCAGAACCAGAAAAACACTGTACACCCTAACAGCAACATGGGAGTGATGATCAACCTTGAAGGACTCGCTCATTCCATCAGTGCAACAATCAGGAACGATTTTGGGCTGTCTGCAAAGGAGAATACCATCTGTATGAAGATAAGGAGCTGTGGAGTTTGAACAAAGTTCAAGGACTTTAATTTAGGGAAAAAACAGATATCTTATTGTCTGATCTTGTTACCTCTTAGACTTCTTGTCTCTTCTTTAAGGATATGATTTCTCTTTCATCACACCCAATTTGGATCAAGGTACAACATGGAAACAAAGTAAAGACTGACAGATTGCTTTCTGTGTGGGGGTTGGGGGCAGGGAAGTAAGATTGGGGGAACATTGTAAAATTCAAATAATATCTTTAATAAAAATAAATTTTAAAAAAAGGTAGGAGGGAAAGGATGGTGGTGGGTGGCATGATGGAAGCAAGGGAAGATTAGGGATCAGAAGCAAAACTTTTGAGGAGAAACAGGGTGAAAGACAGGATAGAATAAATGGGTTGTGGAAAATTGTGAGGGAAATAACAATTGTAACTGAAAAAAAAATTTAGCCAAATGTCTCTGCTAATTTCTCAGAGAATTGAGTCAAATTTATAAACATAAGAACAATTACTCAATTGATAAATGATTAAAAGAAATGAAGAATTTTCAAATGAGGTCATCAATGCTATCAATATCCATAGAAAAATATTCTAACTCACTATAGATTGAAGAAATTCAAATTAAAACAAGTGTGAGAAACTACCAAATACTTGTTAGATTGACTAACAGGATAGAAAAGAAAATGACAAATCTGGAGGGATATAAGGAAAATGATGAATGCATCATGATGGAGTTGTGAACTGATTCAAACATTCTGTAGAGCAATTTGAAACTATGCCCAACAGATTATTAAAACATTCATGCCCATTGAGTTAACAGTGCTTCTACTGGGTATATATCCCAAAAGAAATGAAAAACAAAAGGGAAAAAGACCTATATGTACAAGAATAATAATAGTAGCTCTTTTCTAGTGGCAAGAAATTTGAAATTTAGGGGATGCCTCAATTCTTTTAGTTGAAGAATGGCTGAACAAAGTGTGTCGTGTGATTATAATGAAATGCTATTCTGCTATAAGAAATGATGCTCTCAGAAAAGCCTGGAAGGACTTAAATAAGCTTATCCAAAGTGAAATATACTGAGGATACAATAACAATAATAGTGTAGGTTAGGGACAGCTAGGTGGTATAGTAGATAAAGCACCGGCCTTGGAGTCAAGAGTACCTGGGTTCAAATCCCGTCTCAGATACTTAATAATTACCTGGCTGTGTGGCCTTGGGCAAGCCACTTAACCGCATTTAAGACTGATCACAGTCTAGGCCCCACCAGAGAACAACAGGGCCCCCTCCACTTCAGCCCTGTGGCAGAGGGGGGCACTTATGGTCATTCACAGACCAGGAGGGAGGACAGAGCCTCACACACTGAGACCCTTGTGCAAGTATCCCAAAAGCTCAGGAAGCACCCCCAAAACAGGCTAAAGGTGGGAAAATAAGCAAGCAGAGAAAAAAGAGGAACACCATTGAGAAATATTTTGTGGGGCATAGTGGATAAAATACCAGCCCTGGGGTCAGGAGTACCTGGGTTCAAATCCAGTCTCAGACACTTAATAATTACCTAGCTGTGTGGCCTTAGGCAAGCCACTTAACCCCATTTGCCTTGCAAAAACCTAAAAAAAAGAAAAAAAAGAAAATAGTGAAAATAGTGTAGGTTGATCATCTGTGAATGACTTGACTCTTTTCAGTAATACAATAACCCAGGACAGCTCTAAAGGACTTATGAAGAATCCTTCAACCAAGAAAGACTACAGATTAAAATGTTTTTTTTTACTTTATTTTTCTTGAGATTATATCAAGTTGCTTACTTTCTCAATGGGGATGGGGGTGAGGAGGGAGTAAGGGAGAGCATTTGGAACTCAAATGTTTAGTTTGAACTTTATGTTCAGTTGCTTTTATACATAATTAGGGAAATATAAAATATTATATAAATAAATTATTTGATTGATGTTTTTTTCCTTCATTCTAGAAGAAGACTATGACAAGCACAGGAATGAAGTGAAGGGGGGGGGGGTTGTGCTAATACCCTAGCCTCACTTTCTCATCCAAAGCCATCGGGGTCCAGTGACCATGGATAGGATGACTGGAGATGAACCTGGATATGAGACAATTAGGATTAAAGATAGGAATTTTAAACTTCCATGGCAGAGCCAAGATGGCAGTGTGAAGCTATCTCATATATTTTTTCTTAAGGATATGATTTCTCTCTCAACACATTCAATTTTTTTTTTAGGTTTGTTTTTTGGGTTTTTTTGCAAGGCAAGTGGGGTTAAGTGGCTTGTCCAAGGCCACACAGCTCAGGTGCTCCTGACTCTAGGGCTGGTACTCTATCCACTGTGCCACCTAGCCACCCTTGGCAGTGTGAAGCTAACATGCTCCCAGAACCTTTCCCTACCAAAGATAAATGAAGCCTCTACTCTGATATTAACATTATAGATCCCACCAAGAAAAAGAGAAGATTCAAAGAAGTTTTCAACTCTAGACACTGAGGAGGATCTTCAGTGCCCGTCTGTCCCTTTGGGAGAAAAGGGGAAGTAAAGTCCAGCAGGCAGGAGAGAGAGGAAAGCCAGCAGTAGGCTTTTAGTCACAGTGCAATCCAGGTCCTGACAGCTTAATATTAAGAGAAGTTCCAGCAAGGAGATAACAAGCCAGCAGGGAGGATCCCAACGCTAAACAAAGTCTAAACCCTGAAAACACCAGGGCAAATCAGGAACGTGTTGGGAACAGTCCTGTATTAAGTCAGAACCTGGACATAAAGGAAGAAGAAAAAATAATTTTGCAAAGGCCAGGACTGGACTGCATAGGCAACATCTTGGCCAACAACAAACCAGGGATCAGACCCCAGCCCTAGCAAAATAAAAGCTTAGATCTATACTCCATATACCCCAGGAGCAGAACTAAAACAGCAAAGATGGGACAGCTAGGTGTCGTAGTGGATAAAGCACCAGCCCTAGAGTCAGGAGTACCTGGGTTCAAATCCGGTCTCAGACACTTAATCATTACCTAGCTGTGTGGCTTTGGGCAAGCCACTTAACCACATTTGCCTTGCAAAAAACCTAAGAAACAAAACAGGAAAACAGCAAAGATGAACAAAAAAAGCTAAAAGAACACTCACTATAGAAAACTATTTTACAGACAAAGATGACAGCAATGCCATGTCTGAAGAAGAAAGCTGTGAAATAGCACTCACAAGGGAAGTATCAAAGCAGTCTATAAATTGGACTGAAATACAAAAACTCATTGAAGAGCTTGAAAAAGAATGTAAAAACCAAAGAAGAGAGGAAGAAGAAAAATGGAAAAAAGAAATGAAAGTCATGCAGGAAAATTATGAAAAGTTGACCAAAGAAATCAACTCCAATGAAAGTAAAAATAATCTACTGGAAAAGGAAACACAAAAGCTAACTGAAGAAAATAAAATCTGAAAAATTATAATTGAGCAATTAGAATCCAATGAAACAATATTCCATCAAACAAAATAAAAAGGCTGAAAAAATTGAAGAAAATATTAAGTACCTTCTAGGGAAAACGAATGACCTACCTCCAGTAGGAGGGAAAGGGGGACTAAAGTGGGAAACACAATAGACCTTGCTTGACTTAACAAGGTTTTGTTGTTGTTGTTGTTGTTGTTTTTAGGTTTTTGAAAGGCAAATGGGGTTAAGTGGCTTGCACAAGGCCACACAGCTAGGTAATTATTAAGTGTCTGAGACTGGATTTGAACCCAGGTACTCCTAACTCCAAGGCCAGTGCTTTATCCACTGCGCCACCTAGCCACCTAACAAGGTTTTAAGAGATAATCTACAAGTCATTGGACTACTAGAAAGCCTGGACCAACAAAATAACCTGGAAAACATCATGGAGGAAATTATAAGGGAAAGCTGCCCAAATCTATAAGGACAAGACAACAATATGACCACTGAAAGAATCCATAGAACCCCTCTAGAAAGAGACCCCAGGATAAAAAACTCCAGGAGTTATAATAGTGAAATTCCAGAGCCCTCAAATAAAGGAGAGAATATTGCAAACAGCAAAAAGAAAACAATTCAAGTATAAAAGGAACAATCAGACTAACACAGGACTTATCAGCCACAAGACTGAAGGCTCAGAAGAACTGGAAAAACTTATTTCAGAGAGCTAAAGACCTGGGATTACAATCCAGAATGTACTACCCTGCAAAATTCGTCATGTACTGTCTGGGAAAAAGATGGATGTTCAATGAAATAGAGGACTTCCAGAATTTCCTGATATAAAGACCAGAACTGAACAATCTCCAAATACATGACTGAAGAGTTACATAAAAAAGGTAAATGAAAAGGGGAAGATATAACACTTCTAATTTTTTAGAACTTTATTCCTCTAAGTATAATTAGAAAGTAGAATATAATTGAAGAGAATGAACCTAAAGGGTCTTGACCCTAATTGGGTCTTGTCTCTCAATAGAAGAGGTCTAAGATGACATTACTATGTTTGAGACAAAAAGACCTGAAAAACATAGTTTGTGGTGGCAAAGAATTGGAAATCAAGTAAATGTCCTTTAATTGGGGAATGGTTTAGCAAACTGTGGTATATGTATATCATGGAATACTGTTGTTCTATTAGAAACCAGGAGGGACGGGAATTCAAGGAAGTCTGGAAGGATTTGCATGAACTGATGCTGAGCAAGATGAGCAGAACCAGAAAAACAATGTACATCCTAACAGCAACATGGGGTGATGATCAACCTTGATGGACTTGCTCATTCCATCAGTGCCATAATCAGGAACAATTTGGGACTGTTTGCAATGGAGAGTACCCTCGGTATCCAGAGAAAGAATTGTGGAGTCTGAACAAAGACCAAGGACTATTAACTTTAATTTAGGGGAAAAAACCTGATGTCTTATTGTCTGATCTATCTCTTATACTTTGTTTTCATCCTTAAGGATATGATTTCTCTCTCATCACATTCAATTTGGGTCAATATATACCATAGAAACAACATAAAAACTGGCAAATTGCCTTCTATGGGGGGTGGGGGGGAGGGAATTAAGATTAGGGAAAAAAATTTTAAAACTCAAAATAAAAAAAATCTTTAAAAAAAAGCCCTAAAAAAAGGGTGTTAACTTTAACTTAAGTATCTCATTATATTTTGACTCACTTTAATCACAAGGTGCCAAGCACCTTGTCTAATGAGGGTTTCATGAACTTCAAGGGACTGAGACAGTGTCTCCGTTACTTACAATCATTTGTAAAGTTCTCAGGTGAGACCTCCAGAGCATCCTAATTCTTACAAATTTTCAAGTTTCTCTCAGTTAGATCAGGGTTTGGATTAACCAGTGCTTCACGTTAACAAGGGGGGGGGGGGGGTTCTAAAATGGGAGACACAATAGGCCTTGCTTCACTTAACAAGGTATTAAGTACCTTGGGTGGGGAAGGTGGGAACTGAAAGAAAATGGGCCTGGAAGGAGGGGCAAAAAAAGGATATGGCTTTGGATGATACTTTGACTTGTGAGAAGGATTGTGTATACTTGAAAAATACTTGGAAAAGGTGGTAAGGTTAAAAATGATTATAATTATAATTTGTTGCAATTTGAGTCAATGCTGCTTATCAAGCAATCAAATAATCAAACTGTGATTGATGATACCTGATTAATAATCTTAGAGGAATAAATAACACCAAGGGAAGAGACACAAAGTGTTATAATTTTAGAGGGGAAAAAAAGGGAGAATATGAATGCTGAGTAAATTCTATTCAATAGATTTAGCCCAGTGAGGGTTTTATGAAAAAGCCAATAAAATAAACAAACCTCTGGTTAATCTGATTTAAAAAAAAAAGAAAGAAAATAACCAAATCACATGTATCAAAAATGAAAAGGGTGAACTAACTACCAATGAGGAGGAAATCAAAAAGATAATGCAGAGCTATTTTGCAGAACTTTATGCCAATAAATTAGATAACTTGAGTGTAACTGATGAATATTTACAAAAATATAAACTGCTCAGATTAACGGAAGAGGAAATACATTACTTAAATAACCCCATTTCAGGGGCAGCTAGGTGGCGAAGTGAATAAAGCACCGGCCCTGGAATCAGGAGCACCTGGGTCCAAATCCAGTCTCAAACACTTAATAATTACCTGGCTGTGTGGCCTTGGGCAAGCCACTTAATTCCATTTGCCTTGCAAAAATTTAAAATAAATAAACAAATAGATAGATAGATAGATAAATAAATAAATAAATAGGCCCATTTCAGAAAAAAGAAATTGAAGAAACCATCAAGAAACTCCCTAAGAAAAAGTCTCTAGTTCCAGATGGATTTAGAAGTGAATTTTTTTTTTTAGGTTTTGGTAGGGCAAATGGGGTTAAGTGGCTTGCTCAAGGCCACACAGCTAGATAATTATTAAGTGTCTGAGACCGGATTTGAACCATGCTTTATCCACTATGCCACCTAGCCACCCCTACAACTGAATTCTACCAAACATTTAAGGAACAATTAATTCCTACTTTACGTAAAATATTTTTAAAAAAAGAAGAGGAAGGAGTACTGCCAAATTCCCTTTTTGACACCAACTTGATGCTGATACCTAAACCAGGAAAAACCAAAACAAAGAAAATTATAGACAAATCTCCCTAATTAATATTGATGCAAAAATCTTACATAAAATTTTAGCAATGAGATTACAGCAAGTTTTTAACCAGGATAATACACCATGATCAGGTTGGATTTAGACCAAGCAGGCAGGGATGGTTCACCATTTGAAAAACACTAAACATAATTAAACATATCAATATTAAAATGAGCAGAAATCTTATAATTATCACAATAGATACTGGAAAATGTTGGGAGCCAGGATCTCTAAGCTTTTTGACACAGTCACGGCAAGAAGACTCAGGGCAGTCACACTGCCTGATGGAACAACATTTCCTTCTTCAATATATATAGTTATTCCATGTATACCCATATTTATAGGTCTATTATTGATTGCAAAACTTACTCATCCTAATAGTGGAAGGACTATAAAGGAAGGATTTCAGAGAAATTCCTTGAATAAAACAGATTGTGAACTCTATACAAATTTAACCAGACTGCCTCTCCCTGAGACATACAAAAGGCTTCAGCATTATAAAATCTTTAGAAGATACAGCACTGGGAGTTCCAGGGAGATGTCAGAATATATACAGGGAAACCAGGTACAAGATGGGTCAGATAGAATTCCAGGGAAATTAACAGTTTTGCCCCCCTTATCATACACAGGAATATATGATAAAGATGGTGAGAGAATAGTTAGTATAGGTGACCAATATGTGAACTCTAACAGCCTTAGTTTATTGGGAAAGAATAAAAAGTCATAGAAACCGTAGCATCTACCAATGAGGGCTGAAAGGAAAATTATTTATTGAAGAAGTCAACGAACAGGTAGACAAACATAACTACCCTTGCTATAGGTTGTCAAGGGAGCATATCAAAAAACATTACATATGTGGTACAAAAACATAGAAGCATTCCATTAAACAAATTATATCAAAGATTATTATAAGGAAAGTTCTGTTTAATCAAGAACTTTACTATGCAGCAACAAACTAGGCAACAGGAAGGTTGAGGTCATCATGGTCTGAGCAGGGACAAGAAAATTAACTACATGATTGATACTCACACTTATAACCACTACATGATCAAACTTGTAACCATATGAACTATATGATTAATGATGAAAATTGTATATTTTTGTAACCAAGGAAATGACTTTAGTTTGCTTGTTTCATATGATTCTGAGACTACAAAAATAAATCCAAGCAGCTGACAGTCAATCTGCTCCTGGCTGACAATCAGTCAACCTGATCCTGCCTTTACCCACTTGTTGACTCAACTCATTTTGCCGACTCTATCCCTCCTGTCAGGTTCCAAGGGCCCCACGGAGGCTGGATCCCCGCAGGAAAAGCCTTTTATAAAATACAGCATCCATTCCTATTTAAAAAAACACTAGAAAGTTCAGGAATAAATAAAGTTTTCCTTAAAATAATAAATAGTACCTATCTAAAACCATCAACGAATATTATATTTAATGGGAATAAACTCTGAGCATTTACAACAAATTCAGGGGTGAAACATGGATGCCTTTATCACCATTACTATTCAATATAGTATTAGAAATGCTAACAGTCACAATAAGATAAGAAAAAGAAATTGAAGGAATCAGAATTGGCAATGCACAAGCAAAACTTTCACTCTTTGCAGATGATATGATGGTATACATAGACAACCCAAGAAAAATCATCTAAAAAACTCCTTAGAAAGAATAATTTCAGCAAAGTAGCAGGATATAAAATAAATCCACATAAATCATCAGCATCTCTGTATATGAACAACAAAGCCCAAGAACAAGAGATAGAAAGATAAATTCCATTTAAAATAGCCATAGACAGCATTAAATCTTTGTCCCAAGACAAATCTAGAAACTGTATGAATGCAACCATAAAGCTCTCCTCACCCAAATAAAGTCATATCTAAATAACTGGAAAAATGTCAAATGCTCATGGATAGGTCGAACTAATATAATAAAAATAACAATTCTACCCAAATTAATTTTTTTATTCAGTGCCTTACCAATCAAACTAGCAAATAACTACATTACCAAGCTAGAAAAAATAGTAACAAAATTCATCTGGAACACAAAAGGGCAAGAATAGCAAGAGAACTGATGAAAAAAAATGTAAAGGAAGATGTCCAAGCTCTACCAGATCTAAAACTCTACCATAAAGCAGCAGTCATCAAAACTGCCTGGCACTGGTTAAGAACTGAGTAATGGATCAATGGATTAGGAAAGGTTCAAAAGAAGCTGCAGTAAATGACTACAGAAATCTGCTATTTGACAAACCCAAAGATATCTGCTTCTTAGATAAGAACTCACTAGTTGAAAAAAATTTTTGGGAAAACTGGAAAATAAAAAACTAGGCATAAAAAAAATAAAAAAACTAGGCATAGATCCATATCTCACACCCTAAATCAAAATAAGATCAAAATGGATACAGGATTTATACATAAAAAGTGATAGCATAAATGCATTAATAGAACCAAAAGTACCCTATCGATCTGATCTATGGAAAGGGGGCATACAAATAAGAATTATAAATTGTAAAATGAATGATTTTGACTATAATAAATTAAGAAGGATTTGCACTAATAAAATAAATGCTACCAAAATTAGAAGAAAAGCAGAAAGCTAGGAAACAATCTTCACAACCAGGAGTTCTGATAAAGGTCTCATTTCTAAAATATATATAGAGAGAATTTCATCAAATTTATAAGGTCACAAGTCATTCCCCAATTGATAAATGGCCATAAGATATGAACAGTTTTCAAATGAAGAAATTAAAGCTATATATAATCATATGAAAAAATGCTTCAAATAACCATTGATTAGAGAAATGCAAATTAAAACAACAATGAGGTATCATCTCACAACTATTAGATTAGCCCAGATGAGAAAAAAGGGAAAATGATCAAAGTTGGAAAGGTTATGGGAGGATTGGGACATTGATTTATTACTGGTAGAGTTCTGAATGGAACCAACCCTTCTGGAGAGCAATAAAAATGTTCATACCCTTTGACCCAGTAATTCCAATTCTAGGACTATATTTAGAAGAAATTGTAAAAAAATGGGAAATGTCCTATATACTCCAAAATATTCATAGCAACTCTTTTTGTAGTGGCAAAGAATTGGAAATTGAGAGGATTCCCATCCATTGGAGAATGGCTAAACAAACTTATGGTACATGAATACTATGGAATATTATTGTTCTATAAGAAAACATAAATAGTTGGACTCTAGAGAAGCATGGAATGATGTACAGGATCTGATGCTGAGCAAAGCGAGTAGAGCCAAGAGAACAATGTACACATCGACAACGTTATGAGATGAACAACCTACATGGAAGCAACCCCTCTCAATGGTCCAAAGAGCTAGGACAAGTATATTTGACTGATTATGGTCTATGTTATCCCCAACCAGAGGATGAAAAACAAAACACACAGGAAAAAAAAAACAACCTTTCCAAATCTGATGAACATTTTATTAAAATTATCTCTTATATATCTCTTTCCCTTAATCTTTTTGTTTTTTTAGGTTTTTGCAAGGCAATGGGGTTAAGTGGCTTGCCTAAGGCCACACAGCTAGGTAATTATTAAATGTCTGAGGCTAGATTTGAATTCGGGTCCTCCTGACTCCAAGGCTGGTGCTCTATCCACTGCTCCACCTAGCTGCCCCCTCTTTCCCTTAATCTTAATTCCTCATGCTAAAATTTACTAATTTGTAAATATGTTTAACAAAATATATATGTAAAATTCTAACCTGACTATTCCCTGATGAGGGGAGAGGGGTGGGAAGGGAAGGTGGAGAGAAATTTTATAACTTGGAAATATGCAAGTACAAATGAATGAAAATAAATAATTTTTTTTAAAAGATGAGAATTTTATTTTATTTTTAGGTTTTTGCAAGGCAAATGGGGTTAAGTGCCTTGCCCAAGGCCACACAGCTAGGCAATTATTAAGTGAGGCCAGATTTGAACTCAGGTACTCCTGACTCCAGGGCTGGTGCTCTATCCACTGCACCGCCTAGCCACCCCTGATGAAAATTTTAAAAGAAAGAAAACCTGGCAGATGGAAGGCTGGGAGATGCCCAATACAAAGTCAGGGAGATAGAAGGAAGATGGAGTGTCCTGATGGTGAGGAACAGATTGAAGATCAGTTTGGCTATATCATAGAGTAAGATCGGAGAGGAATGTCCAATGAAGCTGAAACCATATGTCAAGGGTGGGACCTGTAGAACTCTAAAAGCTAAAGAGCTTGTCTTTGAGCTAGGGCACTAGGAAGCCACTGGAATGAATGGAATATGAGAGTCACACTGGCACATCTATGGGTAAGAGAAATTGCTTTGATAACAGTGTGAGATGTACTGGAATGTGGTGAGACTAGGAGGGGATACCAATTAGGAGACAGTTGAAATCTCAGTGAGAAGTGAGGATCTGAACTAAGGTAGTAACTTTTTTTAGTGGAGAGACATGTGAAGATAGAAGCAGCAAGAATAGACAATTAATTAGATATGTGGGGTGAGGAAGCCTGGATTATGTACCTGGGAAACTGCAACGATGGTGGTGCTTTTGATAAATAAGGAAGTCTGGAAGAAGCAACATTTTAGAAGAAAAGATACTAAAGTCTGTTTTAGACTCATTGAGCCTAAGATATCTCTGGGGTATCCAGTTTGACTATCCCCTTGGTAATGAGTGATGTAGGACTGAATTCAAGAACAGATTTGGGAGTCCTCTGCACAATCATGATCTTTAAACCCATGGGAGCTGATGAGGTTCTGGAGAGTACAGAGGGAGAAGAGAAGAGAAGAGGACCTTTATAAAGGAGAGTTTTGGCCAAGTGAAGGCGGTAGAAGTAAGTGTGACCTCCAATAAGGCAGGCTTGAACACAATGTAAGCTAGATGAGAGCAAGAGATGTATACTGCTATTTTAAAGAGGCCGAGAGGAAGGAAATACTTCATTTCCCAAGATGCTTCGTTGGATTGGGTCCTTAAGCCAAGTAAGACTATTAACTAAGCCCTCAAGACTGGATAAAATATAGAGCACAATTCAACAGCTAGATTAAGTGGCTTTAGGAGAGGAGTGTGTCTAATCTCCGTGGGCTTGCTTAGACATAGCGGTATCCTTTTTTTCTTAAACTTTTAAATTCTATGATCGCCAGACATGGCCATGTCCTGAGGGAGAAGCTAATGGTGCAAATCACACATCAGAAGCAGCTTTAGGAAGCAGCCTCTCAAAGGGCCCCAAAGCTAGGATAATCTCCAGGAGCCAACAGAGTATTTCCCTAACCTATTTTTGTAAGGCTTCTGAAGATGAATTCTCTGAATTGCACAGGAGTTATCTGGGTCCAGCAAGGTAAATGACCATTAAGAGTTATTTTCAGGGGGTGAAGATAAAATAAAACTTTGCCAGAAAGCTTGACTTTGATCCATCACTGAAATGTCAGCTCACGTTTGGTGGAATCCAGGACTTTGGATGTTCTAGGATATTAGCACAGTGTGTGCTCTCAACAAATATTAAATGATGGGGTGGGAGGAGGTGGGTGGCCACAATCTGCTCCTGAGTAAAATCGGTTGTTTCTAACTGCGCTGGAATTTATTTTGTTTTGGGGTTTGTTTTTTTTAATGACTGCTTTGGGCATTTGGGGAAAGAACCATTTTTCCTTATGTGAATGGTTCATTTGACTCATCTCTAGCCATCTTATTTTGCATGCTTTCATCTACTCTTGTCAGTCCTCCCTCCAAAAAAGCCCTCCTATTTATTACTGACTTGATTATATTTCATGAAATCCTGCTATGGGGAATAGGCTGACCTCTTGTGGAGGTTCTCCTGAATTGCTATGATGGCTGTCTTCTATTTTAAAAGACATGACCCCAAGGAGGCCTCAGTGGGGTGGAGTTGAGTTAAAACAGGTATAACTTGTCTTCCTCTGGGTGTTCTACAGCAAATGTTTATACAAAGGACTGAATTTTCTGGACTGTTAGCATTTTGTTCGTTTAAAAAAAATAAGAAAAATCTGTTAAGATCCAGACACATTTTTCTACAACTTAGTTTTTTTTTTTAAATGATGTCTGGCAGATAAAGTCGATGATCATTCCTAGGAGAATAGAAAGGGTGAGTACAAGGGCCCATGGAAATTCAGAGGGTAATTCTATTGAAAATTTCCTATTGAGGGGTGCAGTGAATAGAGCACCGGCCCTGGAGTCAGGAGGATCTGAATTCAAATTCAGCTCAGATACTTAATACTTATTTAGCTATGTGACATTGGGGAAGTCTGTAAACTCCATTACCTTGCATAAAACCAAAGAGAGCGAGAGAGAGAGAGAGAGAGAGAGAGAGAGAGAGAGAGAGAGAAGAAAATTTCCTATTGCAGTCCAGTAAAAAAACTATTTCTCTTTACTAGTGTTTAAAGACCCTTTAAACAAAAAGTTAGCTGACTAGCTTCTTTCATATTTGGATGAAAAAATCAAGGGTAGTTACCATGAACTTTCTCTTCTTCTCATCAACAAAACCTTGCTTCATCACCCACTATTCCTTCCTTCAGTCCAGTCTCTGATGAAGCAGTGACCCTTTTTTCTCACCAAATCTTCTATATGTACCCTTGTTCCTGTCCCCTTCTATCTCCAACAATCTATTCCTGTTGTCATTCCCTTCTCTTTTTTTTTTTTTTTGCTAATCATCAGTCTCTCTCCTATGTGCTGGTTCCTTCTCTGTTGTCTGAAAATATGCCCAAATATTTTAAATCTTTAAAAGAAAAACTCTCACTCATCCCTTTAAGCTGCCATCCTATATATTTCTCCTCTCTTTCTTAGTTATTTGACTTTCATTCTTTTTTTTTTTTAGGTTTTTGCAAGGAAGTGGGGTTAAGTGGCTGCCCAAGGCCACACAGCTAAGTAATTATTAAGTGTCTGAGGTCACATTTGAACTCAGGTCCTCCTGACTCCAGGGCCGGTGCTCTAATCCACTGCACCACCTAGCCACCCTGAGACCTTCATTCTTGAAGAAGACCACGATATAAAGGAAGAGATGCCATGACAAGCAAGGAATTGGATTCAAATGAGGCACTCCAGAGTGACTAACCTCACTTTTTCCTCTAGAGCTATCTGGGTTCAATGGCCAGATATGAATCAGGACAACTGGGGTTGGCCCTGGGTGGGAGGCAATCAGGGTGAAGTGACTTGCCCAAGTTGTGTCAAATGTCTGAGGCCACATTTGTCCTCAGGTCCTTCTGATTCCAGGGTGGGTCTCTATCCACTGTACTACCAAACTGCCCTTCTTAGACTTCTTGAAAATAGCCTTCTCCACTCAATGTCTCCATCCCTCACGTTCTTCTATGTCTTCTACGTTCTTCTACATCTTCTACCATCTTACTCATTTGAAACTACTCTCTCAAATCATCAGTGATCTCTTAATTGCTAACGCTAAAGACCTTTTCTTAGCCCTCAGTCTTCTTGATTTCTCTACAGAATTTAATAATATTTGAGAGTATCCTCACCTGGATATTCTCTCTTACTTGAATTTTGGTGACATTGTTCTCTCTCCATTCTCTCCAACTCAAGGTTCTTTTTCACATGCGTGTGTGTGTGTGTGTGTGTGTGTGTGTGTGTGTGTAATAAAGGTGTCACCCTGGACTCCCTTCCCTCTTTTTTCTATCTTAATGACCTCCCTTCAATTTAATTATGACTTCTTTGTGGATGACTAACAGATCTACAGATGTAACCTCAGTTTTTCTTGAGCTCCAGGCGCTAGATATACTATAGATACATTAAATTCATTATATCAAATTAGATATGCCATAGACACATCTAAAACAGAACTTATTGTCTTTTTTCTCCTCAACGTTCCCTTTTCTGAACTAATCTCTTATTACCAGTTATAATCACCATCTTTCCTCTCTCTTAGTTTCCAAACAATCTTCACTCATCACACATATCTAATTAGCTGCCAAATTTTGTTTAGCTCCATAACAACTCTCACATAAGTCTAATCTCTTCACTCATATACCTCTTGTCTTGGCTATTGATTTCCAAAACCTATCTGCCTCTGATCTCTTCCCCACTCCTGTTTATGCTTTATACAATTGCCAAAGTGATTTTCCTAAAATGCCAATATGACCATAATAACCCATCTATTCAATAATGCTTCAACAATCTATTCAATTATCCACTCTGGTCATCTTCGTACCACCTGTCCTGCCAGTTCATCAAACCACTGGACCCTCCTGAGACCCTGCCCTGGGGAGCTCAATCCACTGAGCTTTGGAACATTCATTGTGGAACGTCAGTTATTCAGATTAGTGACTCACACTGGCACCAGATTGGTGCCAAATCAAGGCCAAAACCACACCATATGTCACATCCTATCCAGCTGTCTGCCCCCACCAGTCTTCTTACCACCAACCAGTCTTTCCTGCTTTCTGTCTCTTATTCTGAGAACAATGGACTAATCAATATTATTATTGCTTCAGGAAAGGACACATCAATCAAATTCCCCATTTCTTCACCCAATATTGCCTTGACTTTCCAGATTAAAACACACCTGGCCATCACTGTCCTCCCCAAAAGTGTTCCTTCCCCTTATTAGAATGTAAACATCTTTAGGGCACACTGACTTGGCATTTATATTTGTAGTTACAATATTTAACACAGTATCTGAACTTAGCTATTTAGCAACTATTTTAGCAAACATGTCCCAACAACTATATTCTTTCAAAATCAAATATAAACTCCTTGCATTTAAAACTCTTCACAACCTGTGCCCATCTTAGCTTTCCAACCATAATATACATTGCTGCCTTTATGTACTCTGTGGTTCAGCTAACCTGAATAAGGTTACCCATGTAACCATTTGCCTACACCTAATATAAACATTCTGTCTCCCTCATTAGAATATCAGTTCCTTGAGAGAAGGAACTTTGGTCTTTTGTCTCTACACCACTTATGCCTAGAATGCTTAATGTTTTTAATAAACGCTTGTGGGAAGATTTGTTGAAGAGGTCCAAAATCCTAGAAGCAATCCATTTTTTTTTTTAGGTTTTTGCAAGGCAATGGGGTTAAGTGGCTCACCCAAGGCCACATGGCTAGGTCATTATCAAGTGTCTGAGGCCAGATTTGAATCCAGGTACTCCTGACTCCAGGGCCCATGCTTTATCCACTGCGCCACCTAGCCGCACCCCCAGCAATCCATTATTCTTTGGGAAACAAATTGACAATCTCATCTCAGTTCTACCATTTTGATCCCTAGTCTGATTTGATGCGGCCCATGCTCTTTAAACATACTAATAGACCTAGCCACCAGGATGAGCCTGAAGACTAAGAAAGGCAAAGAGAATTGAAGAGGCTCTCTCTTACCCTTCACTCCTTCAACCTACTTTCCCCTGTTCCCACTGAAGGCCAGATTGGTCTTCTGCTTCCCCCCCCCCCCCACTGTTCTTGCTACATCTTTCTTGGATCTGCCATACCCTAGGAGATAGTGCTTGAGTATCAAAGGCACTACCATGATCATCAATATATTCAAGATATTCACCCCATGGCAAAGTATTTCCCTTATGCCCCAGAAGAGGATGGCTTGGTCTGGGGCTCTGTCCTGAGTAGGCAGGTTGAGTTTGGTTTTGGAAATATAGAAGTTTAAAAAAAACTATGATAGTTGTGAGACATGTCTTTGTAATAGAGTGGAAGAGAAAAGTATGTCTGCAAATGACATTCAGGTTTAGACTCTAAAGAACTGAGAAACCAATTGTTCTTTTGTTGCCTAAGAAAGAGACCCTTAGTAGAAAGACTGAAGCTAGCAGGGAAAATTCATTCGAGGTTTCTTGGAAGTTATGCTAAGTTGAGCATTAACGATAGGAAGAGACTATAAAAAGACACAGACATTGTATTGTCTTCTTTAAATGGAATTCACATGTTTGAAGTTCACTCTCCTTTAGCAGTAATGTAGTAAGTATTCTATTTTGGAAGGGAAAGACCGGAGCTATCTTCTGCAGGTCTCTTAGCGTGTTTTATTAGTCCCCAGGGCCATGCTTTATGGTGTTTTTCATCCTTCCCTGATTTAATAATTCACGTTTCAAACCCTTTCCACTGTATGTGCATATTTTTCCTCATTGTCTGTGGTTGGCTTTTGACCTCACTATTCCTGGATCTCTTACATCAGAGCGGAAATCATTGTAAAGCCTTTAGTAATTGAATTGGGTGGCTGGTGGGGATCGGGCAGGGAGACAATATGGGAAGCAGCCGAGGGACCCTGAGAAAAGAAAGTATGGAAAAACTCCAAATCCCTAGTCATTTTTTCTTAATTGAATACATTTGAGGCAGGAGGATGGCAGTTGAATGCTGCCAGCCTGGCTCATGTAGCTGTTTTCTTTCAAAGGGATGAGTTCCTACAGAGTTCACCTGGACAGAAGGATTGTTCTGTTTTTCAGTTCATCTCACCTGCTTGCAAGGTACCCACATCCCTGCAGCTGGTGAAATGAATACATCCAAAGAGGACCACTGAACGTTCAGGTGAGCCCTTCCAAACCCAATGTGGAACCAAACCTAAACTCCACATCAGTAAGCCTGGGCAGTCACTCAGCAAACTGCCTTGTCCACAGGGAGGAACCTCCCAATTACACTTTGCTTTGTGTACTGAATTTTCCAAGCTGACCCTTTATGGTCTAAGTCGGAGGCCCAATTCAACTCAGCTCAGAATGATGTTATTTAAAACAATAGGATAGTTAATGATCTATCTGTCTATGGAGTAAAGGATTAGAAATGGCCTCTGGGTAAACTTGGGAAAGATTATATAAACTGATACACAACCAGACAAGCAGAATCAAGAGCATAATTCACACCATGACCATAGTACAATAAAAATTTTAGAATTCTGCTCAATGTGCCAACCAATTTTGGTGTTAGAGGCAAAATGTGCCTCCCAGTTTTTGGCAGAGACAAGGTGGACTATATGTGCATACACATTCAGGCACAGAACTTCAAAGACCACCCAAACCTTGCCCTTATTTTGCAGAATAGGAAACTGAGTTAGTTAAGTGGATTTGCTTAAAGTCACAAAGGTGGTAAGGTTTAGAGATAGAGATAGACATAGACATAGAATTTAATCCCAGATTGTTTGACTGGAAGGTTGCATTATATTTATTTGTTAAAAAGAGAGTTGGGTGAGGAGTAGTAGTGTGGACAGAGAAGTCTTTGGGAAATGATTGATTAAAAAAAAAGTTCAACTCATTCAACCTTTCTGGAGAGAAATTTGGAACTACGCCCAAAGGGCAACAAAAATGAGCATACACTTTGATCCAGCAATACCACTACTGGGTCTATACCCTGAAGAGATGATGAAAAAGGTTAAAAACATCACTTGTACAAAAATATTCAGAGCAGCCCTGTTTGTGGTGGCAAAGAATTGGAAATCAAGTAAATGTCCTTCAGTTGGGGAATGGCTTAGCAAACTGTAGTACATATATGTCATGGAACACTATTGTTCTATTAGAAACCAGGAGGGATGGGAATTCAGGGAAGCCTGGAGGGATTTGCATAAACTGATGCTGAGTGAGATGAGCAGAAGCAGAAAAACACTGTACACCCTAACAGCAACATGGGGGCGATGGTCAACCTTGCTGGACCCGCTCATTCCATCAGTGCAACAATCAGGGACAATTTGGGTCTGTCTGCAATGGAGAATACCATCTGTATCCAGATAAAGAGCTGTGGAGTTTGAACAAATTTCAAGGTCTATTCCCTTTAATTTAGAAAACAGATATCTTATTGTCTGAACTTGTTATCTCTTATACTTTTTGTTTCTTCCTTTAAGAATGTGATTTCTCTCATCACACTCAGTTTGGATCAATGTACAACATGGAAACAAAATAAAGACTGAAAGATTGTTTTCTGTGGGGGTGGGGGAGGGAAATAAGATTGGGGGAAAAATTGTAAAACTCAAATAAAATCTTTTTTTTTAGGGTTTTTTTTTGGTAAGGCAAAATGGGGTTAAGTGACTTGCCCAAGGCCACACAGCTGTCTGAGACCGGATTTGAACCCAGGTACTCCTGACTCCAAGGCCGGTGCTTTATCCACTATGCCACCTAGCCGCCCCTAAATAAAATCTTTAAAAAAAAAGTTCAAGGGGGACTCTGGTAGAAGAAGTGAAGCAGTTTTATGCTTTGCTCAAACTAAAGAGAATATAGTGACATTCATTTCCTTTTTACCTGCCTTGATTCATATTCTCTTCACTGTTCTCTCTCTCTTTTTTTTTATAGATTCCATATCTATTTGATATCCTTAATTCTGCACCAAAGAAGTCCCTGATCCTTTCTCTTCAGAAATGCTCCTTTTGGCTTTCTTCTTATTAGTTCATTTCCCTATAGAATTTGCCAACCCTGAGTATCTAACATCATTCCTGAGCCTTCCAAGGACCTCAAACTTTCATTTGGAGAGATGTTACCCTTCTATAACTAGTCCTGCAATGGCAGTTAATGATAATGGCTCTTCTTTCCAAATAGTTAATGACACAAGAAGGAAGTATTCAGATATTCATTTATTAGACAACCAGGCAAATATCATGAAAAACTTCTAAAAAATTATCATTGATGTCTTTTGGTTTTTTACATCATTATAATTTTCCCCCAGTATCCCTCTCCCTTTCCTTTCTTGAGGACCATTTCATAATACAAACAGTATTTTGAAGGAGAAAAAGAAGGGAGGAGGAAAAGGAGGAAAAGAAGATTGTCCCAACTGATCAATACACTGAAAAAGTCTAAGAATATGTGCAATGGATAATACTTGAGTGAAAAAATCTCCCACCTTTGTAAAGGGGTGAGGTCAAAGTGTCTTCTTATAAACCATGTTTGTTTTTTAGTTATGTTTATTTTATGTTTTTATTGTATATCATAAATAATATTATTGTACATTATATTATTTGTATTGAATGTTTATTATATTTTAAAATATATATATTCAATTTTTTGTGATTCTATTTACATTATTATAAATTTATGTAAAAAATTATATTGTTGGGGTGGCTAGGTGGCGCAGTGGATAGAGCACTGGCCCTGGAGTCAGGAGAACCTGAGTTCTAAGCCAGCCTCAGACACTTAATAATTACCTAGCTGGGTGGCCTTGGGCAAGCCACTTAACCCCATTTGCCTTGCAAAAACCTAAAAAAAAAAGTAGAAATGAGAAAAAAATATATTGTTTTCTTGAACCTATTTATTTCACTTGGCATCAGTTCATGTAAGTCTTCTCATGTTTCTCTATTTGTCATATTTATCATTTCTAAGAGTACAGTAATATTCCTCTATATTCATGTACTACAATTTGTTTAGCCATTCCCCAATCAGTAAAAGAAAATGTGACATCCTTAAGTTTAGAGTCCCCATCCCAAGTGATTACATGGACTATTTGTGACCAATTTGTAGTAGAGCATTCTGAGCTTATATTGGTCTGAGCAGCCACAGTCAGACACACTGTAATTTGTCTTAAATATAGTGATATCATTTTGGTCTTCTTCAGTAAGGAAGGACAAGAACCAAACAACGGGGGGCAGGCAGGGAATGTTCCAAATCTTTAGTGTCCTCTTTGAGGTAAAATCTAATGGCAGGGTTTCTGGATCAAAGGAGATGGACATTTTAGTTGCTTCATTTGCATAATTCTAAATGGTTTTCTAAAATAGTGATAGAGGTTCATAGCTCCACCAGCAATGCACTGTGTCCCTATGTTCTCACAATCCCCTCCAACATTGACTGTTCCCATCTTTGCCAGTTTGTAGAGTTTGAGATGAAACCTCAGGGCTATTTGGATTTCATGTAAGAGCTTTCATCATACTTGACTGATTGGAGGTTATCCCTGAATTCTGAGTCCCCGGTCTCTCCCCACTTATGTTACCAGAAAAAAATGAGGTTTTGTTATCAGGACAACTATTTAAATTTTTTTTTTATTTTATTTATGGCAATGGGGTTAAGTGACTTAGCCAAGGTCACACAGCTAGGCAATTATTAAGTGTCTGAGGCTGGATTTCATCTCTGGTCCTCCTGATTCCAGGGCTGGTGCTCTATTACTGCACCATCTAGTTGCCTCTGGTAGGTGTTTAAGAGATACTTGATGAGTTGATGCTGTGACATGCCCAAAGTTTCATAGTGGTAGAATAAGGATTGAAATACCAGTCTTCTGTTTATCAACCCAAGGGTCTCTCCTTGAGTCACTCTACCAGGATGAGGACTGGAATTGTTGCTGATTGTGTTTGATTTTCCACTGTGAAGAATCACTCTTTTGACCTACGACTTCAGATGTAAAAGAAAATAGAGATTTTTATTAAAAGAAGTTACAACACAAAGAAAGTTATAGGAAAGTTAAGAAGAGTTTAAAGAAAAGTCACATAGATTTCTAATTAATTTTGGCAGGTCAGCTGATAGGCTCAGCAGAAGTTTGGAAAGGATATGAGTGAGAGACAGACAGACACACAGACACACACACACACACACACACACACAAACACAGAAAGAGAGAAAGAAAGAGAAAATGGCAGGCAGTCATGAGACTTGGGTTAACCAGGCCACATGGTGAGACCCATGGAGCTCCATGTGGTTTAAGGACAAGCCAGAGAAAGACTCATCCTTCTGGATGGGAGGCCAGAGGCAAGAGGAACTTCCTATTATATACACTTCTGGGATGGGTTGGACAAAGGGTGGTGCTTGGGAGTAATCCTACACCTTGGAACCAGGTATCCCCCCGCCCCCCAGTGCCCCCAGTGGCAAACCATGTACTGGTCCTTCCTGTCCTTTGAACACACCATTTCCTGCCTGCCAGCATCCAGGCCAAAGTGGAAGGGAAAACAGCAACAAGATTCACAATTCTCTTCATCAGGATGACGATGATGATAGCTCATTTTCATGTCTAGGTTAGACCTAATGTATAGGGGTTGGGATAGGTGCTAAGCATTCCAAATCGAAGATTCAGTTTGAACCTCAGAGTGATCCAGGATACTTGAAGAGATGTTCACTATCTTGTCTTCCAGTCAGAAAGTGTATTGTGTGTTGTCTGTCTGATAATACTGATATCTACTCAGCTGAGTTATTCATTGCAACCATGCTCCCTTTCAATTCAATTTAAATCCAACCCAAGTAGCTATGAAATACCCACAATATATTTATTCAACTCTTCTCATTTTACAGATGAGGAAATGGAGACTGTTAGAGGTTAAATAATTTGTCCGAGATTCCACAGCCAGCAAGCGGCAGACTTTGGATAATGACATTATCCTTGGCTCCTGGAACTCCATGCCTCTCCTTGCTCATATTAATGGAATAAGTACACTGGGTTGGCTCAGGGATTAGAGTGCCAGGTCTGGAGTCAGGAGAATTTGAGTTCAAATCTGCCCTCAGACACTTATTAGCTGTGTGACACTGGAAAAGTCACTTGACTTCTGATTGCCTTAATCCACTGGAGAAGGAAATGGCAAACCACTCCAGTATCTTTGCCAAGAAAACTACATGGACAGTGTGGTCTGGTCATAAAGATTCAAACATGACTGAACAATAAAGTGCCCCAGCACTGGGGTAGGCCCTGTGGATACAATGACCAAAGCATAATAGTTCCTGCCCTCAAAGAGTTTGGATTTTTCTGAAGAGAAACAACAAGTCTATGGACAAAGAGGATTTGTGATAGTCTTGCTTTTGGAACTGGAAGATTTGGGTCATTATCCAGACTGTCATTTGCTGACTGTGGAACCCTGGCCAAGTTATTTAGCCTTTTTAGTCTGTTTCCTCATCTTTAATTGGACAAATTTGTAGGCGCTGAACTCTCAATCTATGATTCTAAACAAAGTATAGGATATACATCTTCTACCTCCAGGACCTGACTAAGAAAACCTCTGCAAGGACAAAGGCTATAGCAATGCAATGTCACAGAACACTGTTCAGTCCTCTAGCAAACTGAAAAACAAAAGCAAAGACTTATGAAAGAAAAAAACCCCAGCTGGAGGAAATGTGATGCAAATGGAAAGGAGTCCCAAGGACCTGGGTTTGAATCCATGATACCTTGAGCAGATTCCTAAGCTCTTTGGGTCTGTTTCCCTATCTGTAAAATGAGAGTCTTAGATTAAATGACCTCTAAATAGATCCTAGAAGAACAGGGGTATTTAAAAAATCCCTGGGCAGCTAGATGGCACAGTGGATAGAGTACCCACCCTGGAGTCAGGAGGACCAGAGTTCAAATGTGACCTCAGACACTTAATAATTGCCTAGCTGTGTGATCACTCTTTTTTTTTTTTTTTTTTTTTTTTTAGGATTTTGAAAGGCAAATGGGGTTAAGGGCCCAAGGCCACACAGCTAGGTAATTATTAAGTGTCTGAGGTAGAATTTGAACTCAGGTATTCCTGACTCCAGGGCTGGTGCTCTATCCAGTGCGCCACCTAGCCACACCCTGTGTGATCACTCTTAACCCCCATTATCTTAAATAGATTTTTTAAAAAAATCTCTTTCCTCACATTTACCTTTGCAATACCCACCAGATATTCCAGTTTTGTGCATTGTATTCAGCATGGAAAGACAGATACATTCTAAACCACAGTGGAGACAGCTTTTCTTCCCCTTCCCCAGGGTTGTGGTAAGCCACTCTCTTGTATTCTGAGTGAACTTGGCCTTCAGGGAAAACAGAGACCTTTGAGCTTTGGGGATTCAGCCAGAAGGACTCAGATGGTGGAGAAATGAAGCACTCTCTTTTCCCACTGCTTTTGCAATTTGTCCTTCTATTGTCCCCTGGAGGCCCCAGGAAGCTGCTCTGCCTCACTGATTCCCCCACGCCCTGTCCAGAGAGATTCTGTACACCTGGCAGGCAGCCCTTCATGTTAGCAGATTCTGGCCATCTGTTGGGCCCAGCTCATTGATGACTTCTGGCCTGGATAGATAGAGAATGAACAATTTTGTTTGTTTGAATTATCAACTGGTTAAAATAATGGTGGTTGGAAGCTAGAGGACCCAATTGGGTGGTAATAGTGACCTGGGGTAGCCAGGGGGCCAGTAGGGAGACCCCAGAGTCAGGAGACCCTGAGGTCACAGATGCCTTCAGACACTGACTAGCTGTGTGACCTTGGGCAAGTCACTTAACCTTAATTGCCTCCCATCCAGGGCCATCTCCAGTTATCCTGATTCATCTAGGCACTGGCCCCAGGTGGCTCTTTAGGAGAAAGTGAGACTGGAGACTTAGCACAGCTCCTCTCCCCCCAGCCCATCCAATTCACCTGCTTGTCATAGTATCATCTCCCTAACTCCCTAATGTCATGATCTTCTTAAAGAAGAGGGACAAAAATCATCATTGGGCAGAAGGGATGTTGGAGATGACCTACACCCATGCAAGGTGGTGTAATGGGAAGAGCATGGAACTTGGAATCAGGAAAAAAATGCTGCCTAGATATTCTTGAAAAAAGAGGATTCTAGTGTTTGGCTAATCAAAGAAAAATAAAGTTAGGATAATAACAAGTATTTATTCACTTAAGCCCACAGATGGATCATGTACAAACATGGCCTCTTTGTGGGACATATATATACTACAGTGGCATAGTCAGAGAGCAGGCTCTTCATAGGTGGCATCAGAAGGAGTTGTGTTTAGAGTCACATCCACCAAGGATAGGACTTCAGAAAAGGCCTCTCCTGCCTCCTGACTTTGGGTTTATCTATTATGCTACCCGAAGAGTGGGGGTAAGTCTCATCTAGATGGAAATTAAGGAGATTAACTCTCTTTAAGACAAGTCACATGCTGAATTACCATGGTGACACATGACCTTTCCACCCACTTTGTCTGGGATGTATAGGAATAAGACTACATTTTTAGAGGGGCGCCATTCATTGTTCACACTCTCTAGCTGTATGATCATGGCTTAGTCTCTCTAAACCTCAGGTTTCCTCATCTGTAAGATGGGGATAATAACAGCCCCTCCCCCACAGGGCTGTTCTGAAGATGAAATGAGTTGTTAATAATAATAATAATAAATAACATTGTTGTAAGTATAATAATAACATTATTATTATTACTATACTCATGATAATATTATAGGGGATAGAACTGAGCAATTTGTGCAAGTTCACACATATACACATACTCTCACACAGTATTACTAGGATTAGTTTCCAGAACTTCATACTTTGTATCTAAGGCTCTCTCTAATTAATCACCAACTTTCTTAATATGAGAAAGTGAACTTTCTTGGACATAATCACATCCTGACTTCAAAGAATTCCAGATAGCAAAGTGGATAGACCTTGGAGTCTGGAGGACTGGAGTTCTAATCCAGCCTCAGACACTTGACATTTAATGACTGACCTTGGGTGAGTCACTTAATTTTTTATATTTCCCAGGACCCTCCCTGTTCCCTTCTTCCCCTTGCCCATTTCTTCAAGAGGTTTCCTATTGAATATGACAAGGACAAGGTGGGAAGAAACTACAACTGCTCTGCTACCTAAAGGGGAATAAGGAACAAATTGGAAATAACCACCAAGTCTAACTTGCTCTTGGATCAGAAAAACATCCAATTCAGCAAAGTCAAAGACACAAACTTGAAAAAGACTCCCCTGTTCCATGTTGCTTTTTTTGGTCTCCTGGTTTCTGTCATTGACACTTCATTGTTCCGATTAAATGGAGAACTTCCAGCACTGTGGTCGGAGCTGTCAGAACTGTTTCCTAAGTGAAGTTAAATAATAACCAGGCCTGGATGAGTTGAAGGCAGGAAGGTTGACACGGAGCCCCAGGATTATTCAGATTGTCAATAGGGAGTCTTGGCTGAGACCATAGATCTGCTGCTGACATCTCTGGACCTCAAACTTCTCTCCTGTAAAATGGAGGACTGACCTGATCCCTTAAGTAGGTTCCCTTCCAAATCTAAAATCCTATCATCCCATGTATACTCTAGGAAGGAAAATAAAGTTGGATGTGAAATTTCTCTCATGGGGTGCTTCAAAGTACATGCTGGTTACCCCATCATGAGTTTTACCCAGAAGAGCAGGCTTGGGAAAAGTCAGAAAAGAATTTTCAAGAATGATTTGCATTCAGTGTAAGGAAAAGTTCCAGCAATTAAATTTATGCAAAGTGGAAGAGGCTACTTGAGGGTTTGGAGGTAGGAGGTGTTAGTATAGCTTTTATTTCTCTGGAGGGCTTTTAGTAGCCTGGAAGATCCCTTCTGGACTGCTTTAGAGAGGATTCTTGTTCAAATATAGGTTGACCTAGGTGGTCTCTGATGTCCTGTCCAACTCTAAGATTTGGTGATCTCATATGAGTTGGGAGTGGGAAGTATGGCCTGCTTTTCATGTTCTCACTACAATTCCATCCCTACATGTCCCCTTGCCCAAGAAAAGGCATGGTACTAATGGGTTCAAGCCATATAATTCCCTTGCATTGGTCCTTTCCTTCTAAAATGAACCCTTATCCTCAGTTGAGAAATATATTTAATAGGATTTTAGAGCCCTAAGGCATCTCAGAGGTTTCGTCAGATAAAGGTCATTTTACAGATAAAGAAAAGGTGGCACCTGGAAGGCCCTCTGATCCAACTCCATCACTTGGGGCAACTTTCCTTTCCTTACCTAGCAAAGCTGTTTGTCCCATCTGCCCTTGCTCAAAGCGGATCAGTCTCAGACAGTTTATAGTCACACTGGATTCTACCCCTGGCCAAAGGGAAATCCTCTCTTCTAGAAGGAAGTTGACCTCTTTATGAATGAGGCCAGTCTAATAAGGAGCAGGTTATCACACCAGGAGCAGC